>NW_020185338.1:52886-122288 GCF_003031525.2 Neophocaena asiaeorientalis asiaeorientalis | reverse complement strand
GGGGGTGTCCTGGCTCTCAGCTGTAAGCCATTATCTAAACAGGCCCTATTTCTGCACACCCTGCCCAGAGTCAGAGCCGGGTGGAAACACTGGTGAGGGGCTGGCAGGCTGTGGAAGGAGGAAGCGCTCTGCGCAAAGGCTCCTTGCTGCAGCCCCTCCAGCCCAGCCCTAACAAGGCGTGACACTCCAGGCCAAACAAACTGGAGCGTGTGGCAGCAGGCCGGTCTGTGTCAGTTGCCTACCTGGCCTGGCAGGGGGTCCACCCTGGACCCAGCCCTCCCATGGGAAGACTCGGAGATCCCTGGAGTCAAACAGACCACCTCCGGTCAGAGCTTCCGGAGTTTTCGCAGCAGGTGAATCTGCCTGGCTTTTAGATCCGCCTTCAAGGCCCTTCCCACCCCAGCCCAAAGCTTTCAAGTAATGTCACGGCTAACGGCCAACAGTCAATAAACCCCACTTGTTATGTGCCAGACAGTACTCCACATAGTCTGCAAAGCCATCATCTACCCTCACAAGAACCCCACAAAGAGGTGCTGTCACCCCCATTTTACAGATGAAGAAAATGGGGCACAGAGAGGTGAAGCTCCCTGTCCAGAGTCACACAGTGAGTAAGGGGTGCAGCTGGGGGCTCATCCCCAGGCAGCTGATTCCCAAGTCCATGCTACTGACCACAGCCTCCCTAGTAGAAAAAGTGCCCACTCCATATCGACAGGATAAAGGATGAAACACACACGATCCTATCAATAGGTGCAGAAAGGGCTTCCCTGGTGGCACAGTGGTTGGGAATCCGCCTGCCAATGCAGGGGACACGGGTTCGAACCCTGGTCTGGGAAGATCCCACATGCCGCGGAGCAACTAGGCCCGTGAGCCACAACTACCGAGCCTGCGCGTCTGGAGCCTGTGCTCCACAACAAGAGAGGCCGCGATAGTGAGAGGCCCGCGCACCGCGATGAAGAGTGGCCCCCGCTTGCCACAACTAGAGAAAGCCCTCGCACAGAAACGAAGACCCAACACAGCGATGAATATTAAAAAACAAAAACAAAACAAAAAACAGTTATTCCTTTAAAAAAATAGCTGCAGAAAAAGCATTTGAGCTAAAACTATAAAACGCTTAGAAGAACACACAGGTATAAATCTTTATGACCTTGGATTAGACATGGTTTCTTAGACACCAAAAGCACAAGCAACCGAAGTAAAAATAGACACATTTGATGTCATCAAAATGTAAAACTTGTGTGCTTCAAAGTACACTATCAAGAAAGTGAAAAGACAACTCACAGAATGGGGGGAAATATTTGCAAATCATGTATCTGATAAGGGTCTAGTATCCAAAATATATGAAGAACTATTAACAACCAAACAATTAAAAGACCGATAACCCAATTTAAAAAATGGGCTGGGCTTCCCTGGTGGCGCAGTGCTTGAGAGTCTGCCTGCCGACGCAGGGGACACGGGTTCGTGCCCCGGTCCGGGAAGATCCCACATGCCGCGGAGCGGCTGGGCCCGTAAGCCATGGCCGCTGAGCCTGTGCATCCGGAGCCTGTGCTCCGCAACGGGAGAGGCCACAACAGTGAGAGGCCCGTGTACCACAAAAAAAAAAAAAAAAAAGGGCAAAGGATCTGAAATGGGCAGTTCTCAAAATAGGACATATGAATAGCCAATAAGCGTGGGAAAGGATGCTCAACATCATTAGCCATCAGAGGAATGAAGATCAAAACCACACCTATTAGGTTGGCTACAACCAAAAAGACAGACAATAACAAGTGTCCTGACATTGCTGGTGAGAATGTAAAATGGTCCAGCTGCTTTGAGAAACAGTGTGGCAGTTCTTCAAACAGTTAAACACCGTTCCAGTGCGACCCAGCAGTCCACTCCCAGCTATACAACCAAGAGGACAGAAACATGTGTGCACAAAAAACCTGTCCAGGAATGTTCATAACAGCGTTATTCATCACAGCCAAAGAGTGGCAACAACCCAAATGTCAATCAACTGATGAGTGGGTAAACAAAATGTGATATAACCATGCAATGGAATATATCCAGCCATAAAAAGCACTGATTCATGCTAAGCGAAGAAAACATTCTGCTAAGTGAAGGAAGCCAGTTAGAAAGGCCACAAATTATATGACTTCATTTATCCCAAGTGTCCAGAATAGGCCAATCCAGAGACAGGAAGGAGACTGGTGGTTGCCAGGGCCTGGGGGGCAGGTGGAATGGGGAGTGACTGCAAATGGGAACATTCCTTTTTGCGGTGATGAAAATGTTCTGGGATTAGATAATTGTGATGGCTGTACAACTCTGTGAATATATTCAAACCTACTGAACTGTATCTACACTTTAAAAAGGTGGATTTTATGGTACGTGGCTTATACCAATGGAATAAGGAAAAAACCCCAGCGGTAGCAGCTGCCATCCAGAGAGCACTCGCTCCCTGCGGGAAACTGGGCTAAATAAATGCTTCGGGTACAGTGTCTCCTTCGATCCTCCAGAAAACCTGCAGAGACCCGTCCCCCAGCCCCGCCCCTGCCAAGGCCAGGGTGAATCAGAGAAGCATGAGGAGAGCGCTCTCCCGGAGAGATCTGGGGTCCAGATGAAATGCAGAGACGAGACACTTCCGATGAACAGGCTGCATCCGGCATTAGGCCAGACACCCACACCCTTCTGAAATCTCAGGCTCTGGGGTCTGAGGTGGTAGCCGGGGTGATGGCAGGACCCAGCAGAGGAGGCCAAGGACCGAGTGTGACAAGAAAGAGGGGCCCACGCACAGCGTCGTGCTCTTCCTCCTTTATCCTAACTTGGAGCTTGTTGACCACACCCTGAGCAACAGGCACGACCAGCTGCAAACCCCATGCCCTCTCCAGGGTGGGCCCGGGACCAAGACCTCCCTGCTCATGCATCCTGAAATGCTCACAGACCAAGCTCAGTCTGTGGGGGTCAGCCTTGGGGGAAGGCAGTCCCGTGCCCGCAGGGCAGAGGCTGGAAAGGAACCTGTGTCCCTCACTGGGCTGCAGGCTGCCACACGCCTGGGGCCTGTCCCAACGCTGGACTCGGGTACAGCAGACCACGATGACTCTACTGCTTGACCCAATTTCTGGCTGCTTGTAGCCAAAATCACCCTGCCACGCCTGTGAAATCACAGTGAATTAGAAACTACTACTGTTTCTATTTTGGTTTCAACAACCGGTCACCAACAAAAAAATGTGTTGTATCCCTGGAGCTAGAGACCCAGCAATGAAGGAACACAAGCAACGCTACCTCGTGGAGCTGACATTCCAGGTGCATGGACCGGACAATAAGCCCGATGGATGAGTAAAATGGACAGCTAGATGGTGCTGGCAGGTGACACGGGTAGCGCGAGGGGGCTGCCAGTGGAGGTGGAGGTGTGATCGGGATGTACCTCATTGAGCAAAGACACAGGAAGGCGAGCGGTCAGCCTGGGCATCTGGGGGAAACGAAACGCGCTCCTGGCAGACAGAACGGCCAGTGCAAAGGCCCTGCTTGAGGACACGCTGCCGTCTGGTCATACAAATGGACCCAGCCTTTGAGATGAAGACGGTGACATCAGTCTAGCTCGTGGACACAGAGGTCTCCTGAGTGGGAGTGTCGAGGAAGCAGCCGGGCCCTGCAGCGGTGGAGCCGGCGCCTTGGTGGCAGCAGACACGCCGGCCCCGCCCCATGTGAGGGACAGCAACAGCAGAGTTCCCTCCAGCTCCGCCCTGGGAAAATCACAACAGTGCCAACAGCTCTTCTCCCCCAAATAGAATAAGACTCTTTCTATCAGTCAGCACTGGGCGCTATTTCTGGTTCCCCGAAAAAGGCTACTGCCGCTTATTTATTTGTTGTCTTTATTTCTGGATGGGAGTTGGAAAGAGGCTTTTTTTTAGTCAGATGGTGGGTTGTGTTCTGTTAAGAGCTGAAATATTAGCCCCTGGGAACCTGAAACACCCGCTCTTCCCTCTCTGCTACCCTCATCAGAGAAAGTGAAGCCAGAGGTCCTCGGAGATGGCAAGTCCTATCATGTCCAGAGAGGGGAAGAGAATAGTTCAAGACCGTACACAAGTCATAGGCAGGCCCAGGGTGAGAATCCAGGTGTCCGAGTCACATCACTGCCCTGTCCTCTCTGGCAGGTGGCCACGCTCCCATGCAACTGGTGGCAGGTGATACAGAGCTAGCAAGAGGACAAAAGACAATGACAAACAGGTGCTACAAGAGGACAACTAGGGGTAGGGGAGAGGGGGAGACAGCACTTTGAAGGCGCAGCTCTGAAGCCTGACTGAACCTGGGGTAAACTAGCTGTAACCTTTGGCAAATGACTGAACAATGCTGGGCCTTGCTCTTTTCATCTGTAAAATGGGAGCGATGCCTCCCTAGAGGGCTGTTGGGAGGCCTTGGCACCTAGTAGGCACATAGCAGTGGCTGCTATTTCTATTACTACACTGGGCAAGGCCACCTGGAGAGTGGGTAGGTTCTGAATCGTGGCCACCGGTCCATGTCCAGCTACCGGGGATGTTGGGCCCCGGGCCTCACCCTCCTTGGCTCCCTGGCTGTGCCCAGCATGGTGCCAGCAGAACGGGCCCTCTGCACACAGATGTGAAGGAAGCCTTGGTGGGGCCCCGGCGATGCAGGGCCTGGGGACAGCTGTGACAAGACTCTGCTTCAGTTCTTTTCTCCCAGACAGGTATAACTTCTTCACCCAGATGATACCCAGTGGAAACAAAACCTGGGGCAGGGACAGTCCCCAAGGACATGCAGAGTGGGAATCCTTTGCAGGGTGGGGCCCCAGAGAATGACACCCACGAGTGAGGGCTGTGCTGAGGCGAGAGGAGCTGCAGACAGGCCAGAGAAGCAGCTCTGAGGGCCTGGAGCCCGCTGCGTGCTCCTAGGCAGCGGAGAGGACTCACCTGGGACGTGCCAGGGGGAGGAGTTACTACATTCGAGGGCTCTGTCTCCCTCTCTAGAACATTGGCTCCATGAGGGCAGGGGCTGGTGGGTTTATTCACTGCTGTGGGCCCAGTGCCTAGAACACTGAGGTACACAGTAGGTGCTCAACAAGTGCTTGTTGAGTGAAGGGACTGATCTTTGACAGCGCCCTATGCACAAGGCCGGCTCCTCGGGCATCTAGGCCACATCTGGACAGACACAGAGCCTATGGTCCGTGTGCCTGGGCGCCAATGTCCCACATTCCAGGCCGCCTGCCTGCTACCTGGGCCCTCGGGCCACCGTTGCGTCCTCACACTCCGCTCCCTCGAGGCCTGCCCACCCAGGTTTGTTCCATCTGAAAAAACGACAGCAGCTGTCACAGCTGTCCCCTCTCAGCCTGGCCACTGGCTTCTCTGGAGGACTTTCCCCCACAGAAGCATCTTGTTTATCTACTTTGCTATGACTGTGACTGGACTCTCCTTTTTAATTGTTTTTACTGAACGCTGTTGCCACCAGATTTTCCCGTGGTTTTGCATTTCCTGGTCACCTGACTGGCGACACTTGCCCTCGGGTCAGACATTCATGTTTGTGCCAATCTTCCTCCGTCATGGACTGAACACCTCTCATGCATGATAAGCCTCTGCGCCTGTGATGAGTCATTTCCACAGGCCGCGTTCCCGGGAGGGGGTCCGCGCTCCACCGGCATCGACGTCTCTATGTTTCTTGCCACGGGGTCATGCTGCTTCCCAAAGGGACAGCGGCAGTTTCCTGGGGCACCAGCAATGCTGGGTCTTGACCATGCCTTCCCAGCCCCAGGCAGTCCCTTTTTCAGAAATCTGGGCCGTACTTTCGTGAGGGAGGATGACGGGTGACATAGTGAATGGTCCCACCCCCGCACACACGGTCACTCAGGGTCGAGCAGGCCCCGCGGCAGAGGGGGCGAGGCCCGGAGACACCGGCTGGCGTGGGGGGCTGGGGGCGAGGCCCGTGCATGACCCAGTGAGCGAAAGCTCTGGACGGGGGCCCGGAGACGTGCATGCAAGTTCCGGCAGCTCCCCTGGGCCCAGGCGAGCCACGTGGCCTTTCAGGTCTTGGGCTCCTACGAGTAGACCGGGGGTCATAATGAATCACTCCCGTCTACTTGCTGGAGTTGAAAGGATGAGGAAAAAGTGCTGCAAAATGCCAGCTAAAGAAGCCAGCTCCCCCTTGGCGGGGATGGGGGTGCAGGGAGTGTGGTGGGCAAGGGCCTAGAGTTGCCATCTGTTCACACCCCCACCCCCAAACGACACGACAGGGGAGCCTCTGAGCTCACAGGTGCCTCCGGGAGCCGGGTGGTGGCGAAGGGCCCCTCACCCGGCTCCCAACAGGTGCACCCCAAGCCCTGCGTGCTGAAGGCAGCGACGAGGGAGCGTGTGACTCAGGTATGAGCCAGCAGATCGACCCCCGGGAGAGCGGGGTTGCGCTAGGGATCGCGTGCAGACTTCTAACTGCATCCTGGAGAGACCAGGGAGGGCTCCTCGGGGGAAGGCGACATCCCGGTGGGCCTCGGTGAAGGCCGGAAATTTCAGTCCATGCAAACCCTCCCTCCTCAGTCAGAGAGCTGCTGCCTCGACTTGGGGCTCCACCTTTCAGGCAGGGGCCTTGTCTACCGCGTTCATGGCTGCATCCCCAACGAACAAGTGTACAAGTGAATAAACGAAGCGCTGGCCTGGGCTCCCGCCTCTCCTGGCCGGAGGGAGGTGGCCCTTATCAAAAGGCAGGTTCGGGCTTCCCTGGTGGCGCAGTGGTTGAGAGTCCGCCTGCCAATGCAGGGGACATGGGTTCGTGCCCCGGTCCGGGAAGATCCCACATGCCGTGGAGCGGCTGGGCCCGTGAGCCATGCCCGCTGAGCCTGCGCGTCCGGAGCCTGTGCTCCGCAACGGGAGAGGCCACAGCAGTGAGAGGCTCGCGTACCGCAAAAAAAAAAAAAGTCAGGTTCCCTCACATCTCGGCCCAGGACCCCCCCAGCTCGGGGCACCAAATGCTGCCTCTCAGAGCTGGGCTCGGCCCTGCCTCCCTGGGCCACTCCCCATTCCCCGGGGCCTGTGCTGTATGGCAGGAAAGAGCCTTATCAGGAGGGGACAGTGAGGAGATCCACCATGTCACTGAGAGCAGGCACGGGAGCGGGGAGGCGTGGGCAGGGTCCGGGCTCTCACTCAATCTTCTGAGAGTTGAGGAAGCTAACCCCCTGATTTCACAGGCCCTGGAGCCTCTACACATGCTGGTCCCTCGGCCCTGCAAGCCCCTTCTTCCAGCTCCTTCCTGGCCTGGGAAGCTCCTGCTCGTGCCCCAAGCCCTGGGTCAGGCCACCTCCCTCCTCTGAGCACCCTCTTCTCCCACACCTCGGAGGAGGCCTCTCCTGTGGGCTCACCAGGGCCTGGCGTGCCTGGGTTTGAATCCCGGCTCCAGCTCATATCAGCTGTGCCACGCTGGCCAAGTAACTTTATTTCAGCCTCAGCTTCCTCGCGGGAAAGAGGACAACAAAAATAGCACCGACTTCACAGGGTTGTCTCCCACTGCCCCACGTTTACAAAATGTATTTTAAAATTATGAAACAGTTCCCTCCAGGAAGGGCGGCTGCACCCCAGCGTCTGGGTAGCTGCAGTGGCCCCAGCCTGCCCAGCACGACCCATCCCAGGTTCAACCCTTGGATGATCTGACGGGACAGACAGAACAAGTGCGGTGGCCCAGGGCTGGGGCTTCCTCCCAGCTGCTGGCGTTTGTTAACCAAGGAACCCCCTTCTTGGTACCCTCACCCCAGAATCATCTTCTCCCCACTGTGGCTGCAATACCCTCAAACCACTGGATTCCTGGCATCCTGCCCACCTCACCTACCATCCAGCCCAAACTACACACAGCGGCTGGATCCTGGATCATCTTCCTAAAACTCCGACCTATATATTGAAGCAGCTCTCAGCTCAATAACTGTCCAAGGCTGACGTGAGTGAAGAGCCTTTCCAGGCTCCTGCGACATGATTCTGTTTGCCTTCCCATTACGGGCTGCACTGTGTCCCCCCAAATTCGTATGCTGAAGGCCCAACCCTCAGGACCTCAGAATGTAGCTATTATTTGGAGATAGGGCCTTTAAAGAGGGGATTAAGTTAAAACGAGGTCACATGGGGGCCCTAATCCAACTGATTCATGTCCTTAAGAAGAGGAGACAGAGGGAAGACCATGACAAGACACGGGGAGAAGACAGCCCCCTACAAGCCAAGGAGAGAAGCCTCAGAGGAAACCAGCCCTGCCAGCACCTGGACCTTGGACTTCCAGTGTCCAGAAATGTGAGAAAATTAACTTCTGTGATTTAAGCCACCCAGTCTGTGGCGCTTTGCTGTAGCAGCCCTGGAAACCTAACTCACTTCCCAGCTCCTCCCAGATGCAGAGCCAAGATCGTTCCCAGCCACCGCCCGGCTCCATGCACAGTGGTCTCTTCATCACCCCCGACACACGCCTCTGGGACGCCCCTCTTCCCACCAGTCGGCAACAACCCGCTCAGCCGGTGTCACTCAGTTTCCCCTAAGCCCCTGGGAACAAGCTGTCTCATAACAATGACACCTCCCCAGCATCTCCTACTGGCAGTCTCACCTGTTCCACTACCATCTCTCTCCTGCATCGCTACCTTGTTTGCTTGCTCGTCTCTGGTCCCCTAGTAAATTTCCACACATTTGGGTTCTGACTGTGCAACCGGGCAGTACGTTCCTTGGGGTCAGGACCTGGCCTGACCCCTAGCTCAGTGCTGCTCAGAGACGGCAGCCGTCAGTGGAAACTCTCTGACAAGTGCACGTGTGTGAGATGAACTGAGTAAGTGTGAGCTGTGAGCCCAGAAACAAAAGGAGAAAGGGGGGCATGGAGGAACACAACTGACCAGCACAGGGAAAGAAAGGAGGTGGCCTGCAACTCCTCGACTGGCCACCACGCGGCGCTGTTTGTCTGGCACAGCCCTAGTGACTGTGGCCATGGGGCTTGAGTGCTGGCCTGGCCCGCCAACCCACAGACTCCAGTGTTCATGCCTCGTCTGGTGCCTGATTGTCCAAAGTCACCTGCCCCCTGCCGTCATCCTGTTAGGGGCAGGAGCCACGTGTTCTTGAATCCTAGACGGGGAAAGATGTCTGTGCATCCTGGGCGAGCCAAGTCTTAGCCTGACAGCCCCTCTGAAAACAACCGAGTGGCTTTTTGGCTCGTGGTAATGGTAGCCACCCAGTAATGCAGAACAGACAAGTCGGGGAGGGAAAGCAGCCGCAGGCCCGGATCAGGAGGCGGCAGCCAGGGAAGGCCCGGATGGCCGGCCCACGGACGAGAAGAGATGGAAGTGGTCTCTGAAGTGGAGCCGGGCCTGGGCGTGAGGAGGGCACTTCGTGTCCTTACCTTGACTCTCCTGCCCCCCCGCCGGTCCACAGTATAATGTCCCGTCCACCAGCCTGGCCACGGAAGGGCTCCCCAAGGCAGTGCTCTACCCTCGCCTCCCCTCTCTCCTCAGGAGGCATCTTCCTGGGATGCCCCCAAGCCGCCCCGCCCCACCTCGATAAGTCAGAACCTCTGCTGATTCCCCCCAGCGACACTCAGGAACTGTCCCCTGCTCTGACCCCGCGCATCCCCCCGCACCTACTTCCAGTTCATTCTGCATTCCCTTTATTAAAGGTGACTCATCTCTCCCTATAGCCTGAGGCCCCCTTGAGGCACAGGGGCTGGATTCGTGGGGGGATTTGTGTCGGGCTTCAAAAGGGTGGAAACGATTGGACAACGGTGACATCATCCTGTCTCTTCAGACCCATTCACAGCCCCAGATGACATGAAGTTGAAATAACATGTTTTGTTTTGTTTAAGTCATTCAAGTTCCAGCCCCTGAAGCCGCATGCCCTGGAGATGTGGGGACTGGGGAGCCTGACTCATGGGAACCACCGGGAAATCTGCCACGGCTTTGGGCTGATCCTGGGAGAGGCAGATCCTCATCCGCGTAGCCCCTCGTAGGCCACGGGTATATGCAGTGGTGGGCTGGGTGCCTGGGTTCCGATCCCAGGTCCACTGTTGCCCCCTGGGCTGGCCGCCCCTCTGTGCCTCTGTTTCCACATCTGCAAGATGCGGGTAACACCGGCTCCTACACCCTAGGCTCCTTGTGAGCATGTGAGGACTAGATGAGTCCCCGTGAGGGGCCGTGCAGGGGGAAGCACCACGTACGGCTTGGCTGCCTTCAGTTGGCATTGGGTCTGCTCCTCCTTGCGCGCTGAGGCCCAGTCAACAACCTGGGCATCCACTCTGAACCCACGATGGGGTGGAGGGCTCCCCAGGAGCTAGGACTCTCTCATGAGTATCAGGCTTAGGACACAGGTGGCCCTTGAGGTACCCGCTCCGGGAAAAGGGAGGAGAGAAGGCCCTGCCCGCTGCTCAGGCACCAAGGGCTCAGACGGAGTCGGAGGTTAAGCGAGGCCGAAAGTGAAGGGTGTACGGGAGCTGGGTGCTGAGGCAACCCGGGGCGAGCCTTCCCCAGGCACAACTGGGCACTCACTACTCACCGTCCAGTTCACCCACGGCGTCTGAGGGGAAGAAGGGCCTGTCATCTCAGAAGGTCACATGAGGACAGTGGATGTGAGGAGAGGCCAGGGTTCCATCCACCCAGGCCCATGGCCACACAGACCAGGCGGCGAACCTGGAGGCCTCAGGGCCCAGGAGCCAGCCTGGATGGTGCTCGTCCCCAGGACCCCCTGAGGGGAGGCAGAGAGAAGTGGCACTTCCTGAGTGCCGACAGGCTCATGCTGTGTCCCTGCCGCTCACGTGGTGAGGGAGGGCTCGGCAGGTGGGCCGTGCAGAGGCCCAGCCTGGTGCTGCCTGAGGCACAGGGAGGGCCGGACAGCCTTTGCTGGCTTGAAGATGGAGGGGCCCATGAGAAGGAATATGGGGGCTATAAGAGCAGAGGGTGGCCCCTTGCTGACAGCCAGCAGGGAAACTGGGACCTCAGTCCTACAGCCACAAGGAAGTGATTCCTGCCAACAAGCATGAGCCTGGGAGTGGGTTCTTCCTTGAGGCCTTTGGATGAGAACGCAGCCCAGCTGACACCTTGATTCCCATATGAGACACCCTGAGACCAGAAACCAGCCACGCCAGGTAGACTTCTGACCTACTGAACTGTGAGATAACGAAGGGGGGATGTTGAAAGCCACTCAGTTTGTAGTTACCTGTTATGCAGCAGGTAACTAATAGGCTTGGTTATTATGAGTTTTCAAAGAGGGACCTTGACTGTGTTATTTGGAGACACTGGGTAGGGGGATGGGTGCATTTCAGCAGTGGCTGCAGCCCGTACCCTGCTCCCTGGAGGCTTCTGAGGGGCCCCGCTAAGGCCCTGCTGCAGCTGCTACCTCCCTGCTACCAGCCTGATCCTCAGCTCCCCAGCTACAGGCGTGCTGTTGCGGAAAATACTGGAAGGTGGGGAACCAGCCTGAAATTGGGGGAGGGGGTGGCTTCTGGGCAGGGACAGAGGGGAACACAGGCCACAGGTCTGACAGTCCCCAGTCTGACATGGCCCTGGTCAGCTGGACCAGTTTCCATCCCGTCTGACTCAGCTAAGGACCTGTTTCTTCTCGAGGGGACAGAGTGCTATCTGCACCCAGTGTGCTCAAGGCCAGGAGTGTGGAAGTTAGACACTGGCCCCGGTGGAGACAGGTACATTCCTGAGTCCCATTCCAGCTGTGGAAACGGTTGCTGGAAACACGGATTAACTCTGTGGCAGCTGTTTGCACAGATTTATGGCCCCTTCCGGACCCACAGGCTCACTGCCCCACTCGGCTCCAACTCCCAAAATGCAGCAGCCTTTGATGTTTTCAAGACGTTTAAAAAATAATATTTGAAGTGCTCTCTCTGGCCATACATATTCTAAAAGCAGAATAGAAAATGTTAGCTTGGTCCAGTGCAAAGATGAAGCTTCCAGCAACATAACAATCCATATAGTTAAACAATAAGACAATCTCCTTAACCCCCAAAGGGGCTCTAACCAATCAATAAGAAAAAGACCAACAACCCAAGAGAAAAATGGGCAACTAATATGAAAAAATTCATACACAGAAGAAATGCAAAGGGACAACAGACACAAGAAGAAATGCGTAATCTTGTCAATCATGGAAGAAATGCAAATGAAGGTAAGACAGTTATCATTTCTCCAGCAGCCACACACTATAAGGAGTAAAATTTGTTCAAACCTTCTTTTTTTGTGTGTGTGCGGTACGTGGGCCTCTCACTGCTGTGGCCTCTCCCATTGCGGAGCACAGGCTCCGGACGCACAGGCTCAGCGGCCATGGCTCACGGGCCCAGCCGCTCCGCAGCATGTGGGATCTTCCCAGACCGGGGCACGAACCCGTGTCCCCTGCATCGGCAGGCGGACTCTCAACCACTGCGCCACCAGGGAAGCCCTGTTCACACCTTTTGAAGAACAATCCAGCAATATCTGCAAAGTGAGAAACATTTATAACATCTTCGGGAAATTCCACTTCTAGGGATTAATTTCACAGACCTATGCAAAGACCTGTGTTTACTGCAGCTCAGTTAAAAGAAAAAATCCAAATCAAACTGGAATGACTTTATGAGCCCAGTATAACTGAGTAAATTATGGGTTTTTTCATTCACATGCTGAAATCTTATGCTGTCATCAAAAAGGGCAGATCAGACCTAGTCGTCCTCCTCCTGGAAAGAAGCCAAGACATATGTTCAGTGGAGAAAAAGCAAGTTATAGGAGAACACAAGTAGTAGGACACTGTTTCTTTTCTTTCTTTCTTTTTTTAAGCACACATGTATTTGTACATGTATGAGAAGAGTCTGGAAGGATGGATTCCATACTTAAGAGCGGCTGCCTCTGGGAAGAGAGGTGCGGGCCAAACACATTTGAGCCACTGGCAATCAGGGCCCTGCCTGCTGACAGAGGGACTTCAGGACCACATCTGAGCAGGGCTGGGGGTGAGTGGCCCTCAGGAGGCATCCAGTCCAGCAATTCCTGAGGTGCGCTGGGTGGACCAGGCCTCTTACCATAAGCGCAACAAAAACGAGAGGGGGGCCCATAACTGATTAAGTGGAAAAGGCTAAATATTGCTGTATTTCATCGATTCTAGGGCGTGGGTTTGATTTTCTTTTGTTTTCTTCATTTTCCATCTCTGAAGTTGAGATGTGACTCATCATTTATGGTGTGTCAGAATTTAATTAGCATTTTTTTCTCTATTTGTAAATATAAGCTATCAGCGCAACTTCCACCGGTGGTAAAATTCAGTTTGCCCGCCTCTGAGAGACTGAAGATTCATATTAGCACATAAAGGCTCTGAAAAGTCCTGCAGCAAAGAAACGTGTCTACTTCCGATTTCTCCACCATATCTGACACAACCCCCAACTTTTCCTTTTCCTTCTTAATTCTTATCTTTGCCTTTCCCTTTGTTTACAAATGAGATCATGCTGGGGCTCCATGGATGCCCTTCCCCACCATGGATGTCTGAGAAGGCAGAGAAGTCCCTGTCACTTTCCAGTGCAACTGGGGCGAAGGGAGGCACACTCACTCTTTAAAACTCTGTATAGGGACTTCCCTGGTGGCGCAGTGGTTAAGAATCCGTCTGCCAATGCAGGGGACACGGGTTCAAGCCCTGGTCTGGGAAGATCCCACATGCCGCAGAGCAACTAAGCCCGCGCGCCACAACTACTGAGCCTGAGCTCTAGAGCCTGCGAGCCACAACTACTGAAGCCTGCGCGCCTAGAGCCCGTGCTCCACAACAAGAGAAGCCACTGCATTGAGAAGCCCGCGCACTGCAACGAAGAGTAGCCCCTGCTCGCCGCAACTAGAGAAAGCCCACGTGCAGCAACAAAGACCCAATACAGCCAAAAATAAATAAATTTATTTAAAAAAAACAAAAAAACTCTATACAAAAACCATTTGGCAAAAACCGCGATAGCAACAACTGTCATCAAGAACCATCAATGGATGCTTTAAAAAAAAAAAAAGTGTGTAAAAGTCTGACAAGAAACAGGATGACTGCAAAGTGTCTCCTTATGAGATAACTGCCAACACAAAGAGAAAAACAGAAATTTGCAGAGGAGAACCATGGCAGACACAACTCTGACCAAATAATCTATTAGCCAGAGGGAAGACACATCGATGTCATGTCCTCCTGATCGGAGGGGGGAACAGTATTGCTGGTGTGGCGCTCCTGCCCCAAATGCAGACTCCCCACCTACTCAGGGGAAAACATCAGATACCCCCAAATTGAGGGACACGCAGCAAAATAAACAGTCAAGGCTCCTCCAAAGTGTCAAGGTCATGAAAGACAAACAACCTGTGGCCCCGATCTAGGTGGACGGAGTCCACAGATGGACAACCAGACTGGATCCTGAGCCACGAACAGGGTAGCAGTGGGACAGCTGTGAAATTGTTTAATAACCGTATTGCTATTGATGTGAATTTCCTGGCTTAGAGAACTATAAACTGTCACACAAGATGTTGACACTGGACGCAGCTGTGCAAAGTTATACAGACGGGCACTTTGTGTAGCATTTTTTGCACCTTTTTTGGGTAAGTTTAAAATTACAACAATTATACTAAAAAAATTGTATACAGTCAGCCCTCTGTATCCACAGACTTCAACCAACCACGAATAGAAAATATTCAGGAAAAAAAATTCCATTAAGTTCCAAAAAGCAAAACTTGAATTTGTCATGTGCCAGCAAATATTCACACAGCACTTTATTGTATTTACATCTATTTACATATAATTTGCATTGCATTGGGTATTAGAAGTAATCTAGAGATGATTTAAAGTATATAGGATGGGACTTCCCTGGTGGCACAGTGGTTAAGAATCCGCCTGCCAATGCAGGGGACACGGGTTCTAGCCCTGGTCTGGGAAGATCCCACATGCTGTGGAGCAACTAAGCCCGTGTGCCACAACTACTGAGCCTGCGCTCTAGAGCCCGCGAGCCACAACTACTGAGCCTGCGCTCTAGAGCGCCCATGCCAAACTACTGAAACCCGCGCGCCTAGAGCCCGTGCTCCGCAACAAGAGAAGCCACCGCAATGAGAAGCCCACACACCGCAACAGAGAGTAGCCCCCGCTCGCTGCAACTAGAGAAAGCCCATGTGCAGCGACAAAGACCCAACGCAGCCAAAAATAAATACATACATACATACATAAATTTATAAAATGCTATAAAAAAATAAAGTATACAGGAGGCTGTGTGTAGATTCTGTGCAAACACTGCGCCGTCTTACGTAAGGGACTCCACCCTGAGTCTGGTATCCGTGGGGGTCCTGGAGCCAATCCATCACAGATACGAGGAATGCTATGTGAACTTGACAATACATCCATAAAACTGATATAATTAAAAATAAACACAAACATGGGTGTGGGTGCTCAGGAAGGATGGATGGAGAGGGGAGTGCTGTCCAAGGGGCCTGGTCACAGGGCCACAGAGGTCACGATCAAGGATGCCAGCATGGATTTGGTGCTAAAAGGAATCTCAGGAACCCAGGACTCATAGGGTCACAACACACCGCGTGTGGTCTGAAACACCACAACCCAGTGTCACCCAGGAGAATTACCATCTATTGAGTATTTATGCCTTAAATGCATAACCACGTTTAATCCTTACAACAACCCTGTGAGGAAGGGGCTGCTATCATTATTCCCATTATACAGATAGGAAAGCTGAGGCTCCGTGGTGCAGTTAAATAACTGGCCTAAGTGCACACAGCCAGGCCATCTGAGTCCAGATTCACTACAGCACTGCTTCTGTAGAAAAGACTACTGCAGAGGTGTGTGTCCCCTGGACTGAGCTGGAGGCACAGAGTGGCCAATGGTCAGTCCTCCCACCTCTCTGGGCCTCTCGCCTCATCTTTAAGATACGGAGAACAGTTTGGGGGCATCAAGAGCTCAAGATCTCTTTCGGGAGCTTCCCTGGTGGCGCAATGGTTGAGAGTCCGCCTGCCGATGCAGGGGACGCGGGTTCGTGCCCCGGTCCGGGAAGATCCCACATGCCGCGGAGCGGCTGGGCCCGTGAGCCATGGCCGCTGAGCCTGCGCATCCGGAGCCTGTGCTCTGCAACGGGAGAGGCCACAACAGTGAGAGGCCTGCGTACCACAAAAAAAAAAAAAAGAGAAAAAAAAATCTTTCGGCTGGAAAGACACTAGGTGGGTCTTACATTCACACTGAAGTGTAAATGACTGTTGTCTAGTACTTTCTGATCAACTTTGACCAACAGGTGTGTTTGAGCATCCGTCTGCCCTACCATGTCCCAGGGAAGAGATGTTGAGATTTCTCACCTGAGCACTGGGAGACTGCGTGTGAAGGGGGAAGAAGGCTCTGGGGATCTCGAGTCTGCAGGGGTCAGTCAACTCAACAAGGGGAAAGGGAGCCAGAGGTCACAAAGACAGCGTCTGGCTCACCTACTGGCCCAGGTCAGCCTTGCACAGGCAGGGGCTTCAGGGACAGGCCTGGAGGAGCCATCAGGGCCTGGGTTGGTGCGGGGGGTCACTCGGGAGTGCCTCCTGAGAGGGCGGGTCTGTGGGTCAGGAGGAAACATGGTTCCCAGCAGGGTCTGTGTGAGGCGCCAGACAGGCCCGAGCATCTCCGTGTGCCAGCAGATGAGCAGGAAGCCTGGCATCTCGTCCAGAGCCTCTCTTTTCTCAACTGAAAAAGGGGATCATTACAGCCCCCTCGGGAGGGTTAGCAACAAGGGGAGGAGAAGCCGCCCACCAAGGGCCAGGCCGGCCCTACGTGCTCTCCTCACGACACCCTGGGCGAGGGCGTTTACCTCCTCCGTGCAGGTGACAGATGGGAGACTCGCCAGGGCTCAGGAGTGACTCGGGCCCCGGGGCAGGGCCAGGTTCAGGACCAGCTGCCTCCTAACGTTGACACGGGGCCCACCTCGGCCTGGTCGACAGGCGGTGCTCCACTACCACCCTGCTCTGCAGACCCCGCACCTCCATCCGGACGCGGGGTCTCTGCCTGCATGGCTGGAAGTGACTGACGTGGGAACGAGGACAATGTTTCTCCCAAATGCCCCAAAGTCCTGGAGTGCAATCAGGCACCGAGCACCCACGCAAAGGCCCCGCCTCCCTGTCAGCCCACGGGGCCCGAGCCTCTTCCGTGGCCACCCGCTCCGGCAGTGTGTCCAGGCCTGGCCTGGCGCCGGTCCTCCCTCACACCAGACCCCTCGGCCCCATGACGTGGGCAGGCTGACACCCGGGGAGCCCCAGGGCAGATGGGTGCCACAGGGGCCAACTCCTCACAGGCCACCCGACAGGTGTGCGAAGCATCGTCCTGGTGGGTTAATCTAAAACTCCAGCCTCCTGCACAAAATCGGAGCTGGAAGCTAATCCTGACTCGGGAGTAACAGTGCTCGGGGGGCTACACTCCTCTCCTCTTTGTCCTCCAAGACTCCAGGCCCTGCTACTACCAGCTTCTGCCACATGCCTCCCACCCAAACCCCGGGCACCCTGTGGGACCAAGGGGAGGAGCTGAGAGCACCGGGAGCCCAACTCTGGGCCACACCCGCTGCAGTGGACAGCGCCAGACCTTCCCCACACCTCCCCCGAGGTGATGATAACCACGCATCACAGATAAGCAAACGACTCTGAGAGGGCCAGCGACTGCCCAGGCCGCACCAGTGGGGCTGAGATTTCAGCCCAGGCTTGTCAGGGCCGAAGCCTGCTCTCTTCCGTTACAATGTATCGCTGTTCTCAAAAGGGACAGGACTTTTGTTTCCTCAATAACCACACGGGGCAGAGACTACACGACTGAAGCAGGGATCTTGTCTGGACAATGCCATCGCCTGGACACCAGAGGGCACCCGGGGGCAGTGCCAGCTGGCGGAGCGAGAGCAGCAGGGCCGGAGCCCACACTGCATCCATCGTGGCCTCGACCCCTCCTCGGCAGGCCGGGAGCCGGATTCGGGAACCACTGGCTAAGAACCCACCCAGATGGCGTGGGTTCAAACCCCAGCTCTGCCCCTAGTAGCTCTGCGGCCTTAGCCAACTAGATTCAATGGATACGGCATCCTCACCGCTACGGGGTGGTGACAGTACTGCCCGTCTCACAGGGTCATCGTGAGGATGAGATCAGCTAATACAGTGCTTGGCGTGCAGTCGGGGTGCCCCCTGAGCGCCGACAAAGCGGCCCTAGAGGAACGGTGACCTGCAGGCACCACAACACTGGGGACACAGGCGGGCCTGGGGCCCAGGCCTTGACTCCAAGTCCCCTCCCGCTCTCTCCTCTCCCACCCACGGCCCTCCGCAGCTCACCAAGGGCGGACAGCCGGCCCCCACCTCTGAGTGAGAACCCCCAACTCGACCACACACGCCCACCCCGCGGCGGCTGCTCTGCGGGGATCGGGTCTCCCAGGCTCTACAGAATGTCATTTTCTCTTTGCTTGGTGTCTAGATTACTCCATTTCAATCCAGCCTCTAAACGGCCTGCAAGATGAGCCCTGATTAAATTCCCATAAAACCACAGGCAGAGACGCTCGATCTGCGGTGTGCACCCCCCGTCCCCAGGGAGGCCCGGCATCCGGACGGCCATCTGTCACCCCCAGAGCGCATGTGTGGGAGCTGCCGGGGCAGCCACACCTCATCGGCAGCCGTCTTGGAAGGGCCTCTGAGCCCTTTGCCCTGTGGCCTGAGACCCCCCACCACCTGCTGCCCCCAGGGCCAAGGACACAAACCCACAATCTCCAGTCACAGCCCAGCTTTCTCGCCCATCGCTCCGGCCAGTTCAGGAGTCGGCTAGAGCCTTGCCCAGGATCACTTGTCCTAGGGCGGCAGAGCCAGGCCTTGGTCTCGGGGCTTCCACCTCAGAACCCCGGCCCTATGCGGAAAGCAGGTGCCCACGAGAGAAGAGGCCTGCAGGTGCGTGTCCAGCAATCTTGGCTGGTGGTGCCGCCTCCCGCTCCCCGCAAGCCGGCGGCAGGCAGCGTTCAGCTTCTGGGAGGCTCCTGTACTTGGTTTGAACTGGATCCAGGTCTAGTGCCATCTCTGCCTCTGGCTAAAGGGTGTGGGTGCAGCCCCGCCCAGAAGCAATCACCTGTTAGGGAAACCTGGGGCCCAGGCACTCCGTCAGCTGCTGATCTCATGTCGTGTGAGCTGTTATGTGGAAGGAACGTGCTGCTGAGGCCGCCCACCCTGGCCAGCTGGAAGGGGAAAGGCCATTCCAAGAGCCATTCACCCATGGATGCCGCAGGCAGGAACCCACTCCCCGGAGGGGAAGGCGGACAGCTAGCTGTGCCCCAGACTCATCCTCCCCGTTCTGCCATGGTGACGGGGCTCCCAAATGTTAGCTGGCCACATGGCTGCCCAGAATAAAGACCACTTTCCCCGATTCCCTTGCAGCTCAGTTTGTAACTCGGTTCTGACCACTGAGGTATGAAAGAACATCACTGTAGCTTGCAGAATTCTTCCTTAGAAGATACCCAGGGCTGTTTCCCTTTGCTCCCTTTTTCTTAGTCCCCTCTCCATCCTAACGTCTAGACTGCAGATGTGGTGGTGAGAGTTTCAGCACCACCTTGGACCAGGAGGGCCACGCCAGAAGAACAACGAGCTGGGGGAAGCCTAGGTCCCCGCCGTCACTCGCCAGCACCGGCCAGCCTTCCTCTGGGCTTTTACGCGAGAGAGAAACGAAGTCCATCTCATTTAATCCACCGTCCAGGTCTCTGCTATGGTAGCAACTTTGTCAGGGTGTTTCAGACTGACACGTCTGCAGCGGGAAGGACCCTGCCTCCCCTCCAGGCTCTGAATTAGGAAAAGATAAGCTCTGGGAGCGTGGAACTGAGATGGCACCAACCACACAGAGCCGCCCAGGTCCTCAGACAGGTGAGGCTGGAAGCTCTGGGCAGCAGGCCTCACCTGTCCCCCACAGCTGATGCTCTGTGCAGCGATGGATGGCCCGAGCGTGGACCCTCGGTCCAAGGGCTCTGCCTGTTAGCCCCGGGAGACCCTCCCCATGTGTCAGAGCCCACCAGCCCACCCCCAGTGCAGAGCAGGGAGCCCTGTCACCTCCCTGCAGCAGCCTCACCCACTGCCCTGTCTTCTGTGCAGCCACCAAGGCTCTCTGAGGACAGGGAGAGCCACGCTGGCACAGGGGTGGCGACAGCTCCAGGAGTTTCTGCCAAGCCCCTTCTCCCAACACAAAAGCGGTGTCATCTGGACTGCTGTACCTGAGGAGCTAAAAGGGTCATTACGGCCCTTTACAGCAGGACTTACAGGGCCGCGAGCCTCCAGTAATCGCAGGAGTGCGGCAGGGGAGCGCCAGGGATGCGCTTCCCAGAGCAGGTTCTCTGTATCTGCGCCAGGAGCAGCCTGGCCTCTGGGAGGATGGGAGGTGGGAGCCAGCAGTGCTTCCGCATGTACTGCCCCGGGTGGGCAGGAAAAGGCTCCAGGAAGTCCCAGCCTCTGCCTGCGCTCCTGGAAGAATACCAGCCCGGCTCGGCGTGCACGATAAGGAAAGCCCAGGGTGCAGCGGTCACGGCCCACCCACACAATTCCTGCTGGCCCAGGACCAAGCCGGTCTTGAGAGTTTGGTCAACAAGTTCTCACTGGGCCCCCTAGCAGGCAGCCCCTGAGCTGACCTCAGCTGGGCTGGAGCTGAGTGGGGTCTGTCTGTGTCCCCGCTGGGGGCCAGTCACCAGCCCCTCACACCTGTGGCTGGGTGGGAGGCCACCCTCACAACAGTAACGGCCACCAAAATCTCCCTCTAGGCCGCGTCTGCACTGCCTGCCTGAAATGTACTCCCATCTCCTCACCCACCAGCTCCCGTACCTTCAAAGGCTGCTCTCGAATGGAGTTCCCAACTGCCCAAGGTGTTCGAAGTCCCCCCTCTGACCGATGGTCTGCAAGTCCACACAAGCACCCCACTTCAGCTCCCTCCCTGCTTCATTCACACCCCCGCCCTGCCTGGGAGGCTTTCGCCCCCTCAGTACTCACCCCCCAGCGACAACCCTGCTGCCTGTGCACCCTGCAGTCCAGCCCGCTGAACACACGTGCTCACACTCTAGGCCTGAGCTCACCCTTGATGCCAGCCCTGATTCTCTACCCATGAAAATGGAGACAGATTCCAAGATGCAATCCAGATGCCTCAGCGCGTTCCAGTGTAAAGCGCTGAGCAGGAACAGTGGCTCCCATTCCTGGGTGACCCCATACTGTCATCTCCTGTCCCTTCGCAGACAGTTGGCATCTAACACACACACTTCCTGGGAAAAGGTGGATTTCCTTTCCAGAACCAACGTTCAGCTAAAACATCACTATAGATCTTCCTTCTCATCTGGGGGTTCTGGTTCAACCCAGGGAAAGAATGCAAAGGGAACGGAAGTTGACACGGTCACTGACCACTCCAGACCCAAGGATGGGAGGATGCTGGCATGATGAAAAACGCTGCCTGCTTTGGGGCCCCCCAAGAATGTCATGTCCATGTCGTCTCCTGGTGACGGCCAGGCGCCCAGGGCAAAATGCCTCAAGACCTCTTCCAGGACAGCCAGGTCCACCAGCCAGCTCTTGAACAGGGCAGGTTCCTTAGAGAACCAAGCACTCACCAATTCTCCTGACCAGGGTCCATGACTGCATCCATGGCAGGTGCTTGCTAGATCCAGGGCCCTCTGACTATGGACATGAAAGTCAAGCTTAGGGGTTAGGAGCTGGGGAGCCTGAGTCAGAGAGACGTGGCTAGATTCTAGCTCTGCAGCTTACAGGCTTGGGTGATGCTGGCACACCTGTTAACCTCTCAGAGCCTCCTGTGCAAAACAGGGAGGATGGATGATCTGGCCCACCTTTATAAATAAGCACCAGAAGAGAGACTGTAAGAAGAAGGCTTAGCCCAGTGCTGGGCACACGGCACGTACCCAATAAATCCTGCGCTTATTCATCCCCATGCTGGTCCTGTGAGCCAAAGCACCCACTGGTCCAACCATCACGTGAACAACACCTGGGGCCAAGTCACCATCCAGGTCAGGGTTCAAGGCAGCCCCTTTAGGTCACACACATGCGGCCTGGATGGCAGGATGCCTCTCCTGCCTCTAGGAGGATTCTCACGCAGCCCCAAGGCCCAGGCAGAGCACTTTCTCTTCAAGTGAAAGAAGAACTCTCAGCGGGAACGCCTGGACCAGGGGGCAGAGCTAGGAGGTGACTGTGGACGTGAACCTTTCCAAAAAGCCCTTCTCACATAAACAAACACCTTGGAAAGGCAGCCTGACTTCTCTGGAGCTGCCCTGCCCTGGGACGTGGGGAGGATGAGTCCTCAGGGGCAGGGGCCCGCAGCTGGCAGGAGACGCTCCCGCAGCTGAGAGGGGGGCTCCCGCCTGCGAGAACAGAGCGTACCCTGCAAGGTCCAGCCGCCACATTACATATCTCCATGTGTTTGATCAAAGGCCCTTCAATTTCTCTGTTTGTCTCTTTCGCCCGGTTACGTAACTCCACTCGCCCGCCTGCCGCTGAGCTATTCTACACGCACTTCTGCTCCCTAACCACTGTCTTATCTGGATACTTCATCACCACTCGTGGGTTTAAGACAACAAAACTTGAAGTGGTTGGAGCCAGTCTCCCAAAGAGAGCACCCTAGGACTTTTACTTCCTAACTCTGCTGGCCACAGAGGGAGAAGGAAAGGCCCTCCCCAGAACGTACAGCTGCTTCCTGTGTCAAAGTGCTTAAAAAGACCGGACCCCCGTCCCTCCTCCCACCCCACGCAATGACCACCTTGTGTCCACGAGCTGGGCCGACTGCCACGGATGCTGAGCCACTCACGTCCGTACCTTTCATGTAGGCCTCGATCTTCCGGATGAGCTCATAGGACTTGGACCGGTCAAGCAGGGTTCTGATGGCGGGAAGGGGGTCCAGGACAATGGTCTCAGGGTGGGCATCCATGTATTCCTGAGAGGAAAGAACACTCCTTCCGGTTAGAGAGGGAAGACTGATGCTGAAACGAGGGTGACAAGAAGGTTTCGTCCCACGTGCCATCCCCACATCCATCTCTCTGTTCTCCATCCCCCCACCAGCCCTGACCTCTGGTTGAGGCAACACCTGGTCTCAGGAAACTGCCTCTACCCACTCAGCCCCACTGGGGCCACGTGACTTTGGTCAGGCCAATCAGCATGTTCCACCTCCTGGGGCTGCCGGCTCAGGAGAGGACATGTGACCCGAGTCCACCCAATCAGAGGCAGGCTCAGCGCCGTTGTTGGAAATGCTGGGACAGGAGCACTGTCCCTCCCTGAGGACAAGAGGAAGCTGGGAGACCGGGCAACTGGGAGCAGTCATCCTGGGATCTGAAGGAGAGAGAGCTGACGGAGCCCAAAGTGAGAAAACAGAGCCGGGAAAAGGAGAACAAGTCAGTTCTGGTCAGCTTGCGCAACTCCTGGATAAAGCCTCACCTGAAACCCGATCTGCTCCACGGGTGGATTATGCTCAATGAGCGGCCAGCACCCTGAGCTGATAAGGGTTCTGAGGCAGGGCTGGGGAGAGTGGGATGCCACGGTTCAGTAGGTCTGTGGGAAGGTGATGAGACACTCGCCATGGGGCAGCCACCCGGCCCGCAGGTGCTCACTCCAGTAAGTGCTTATTAATACCCATTAGCTTCATGGTAGACCATGGAAATGCAAGCAGAACTATGATAAGGTTAGTCTTTAAGGAAGTTACAATCTTCTTGGGGAAATAACGTTAAGGCACATGAGGAACAAGAAACCATTATTTGCAATGTAATTCAACAGAAGACAGAGCAAGATGTGTCCAGGAAAAGAACTCAAGGATCTTGGGCCGCCGTGAGACACCGCTGTGACTCCAAGAGCTCCAAGTCACAACAGGGGGCTAGAGCAGTTTGTCAGGAAGACAAAGTAAATGAGACCATCCCTCTGGCTCTAAGACTCCACGATTCTATGGACACAAACGGGGGATGCTGGAGTAACGGGAGAGGGGCTCAGAGACAAGGCTGGGCGCAAGGAAGGCCATTCACTAGCTGTTGTCGCCACTGTGGGTTGAACTGTGCACACCCACCCCCGGATCTGTTCAAGTTCTAACCCCCGGTCCCTGTGAACATGACCTTATTTGGAAATGCCTTTACCGACGGAATCGAGTTAACATGCGGTTATACAGGATTGGGATGGACCCTCATCCACTGACTGGTATCTTCAAGGCGAGGAAAATCCGGACACAGAGACACACAGGGAGAAGGCTGTGTGAAGATGAAGGCAGTGACCGAGCTCAGCTACAAGGCAAGGATGGCCAAGGACCACCGGCCACCAGCAGATTCCCCCTCAGTCTCCAGAAGGGAACCAATCCTGCAGACACCTTGATTTTAGACTTCCAGCCCCCTTAACCGTGAGAGAATGAATGTCTGTTGTTTTAGGCCACTTAGTTTGTGGTACTTTGTTACGGGAGCCCCAGGGAATAAATACACCAATTCACCCCTCCCCGCCCATTCCACAAGATCTGTCAGCGAGGTCAGCAGAGGCCAGGAGCAAAAGCCATAATGCTTCTCTTCTAGTAAACCTTATCGGAAAAAAGAACGCTCCATTTGGGATTTTTTTCCCCCTGGTGAACCTATTTTGGTTCCTAGCAATCATTTTTAAGAGCTCTCAACACAAAAGCCAGAGATCCATATCTACCTCTCTGAAATCTGTTCCCGCCTTATGTTTCATACCAAAGTAGCTGGTTATGAGCTTATTGGTGTCTTTTTCTCTGGATGTTTAAAAGAAGTCTCCGTCCCTGAGGGGTGGCCAGTGCACGCATCTGGGGAGGCCTTCGTCCTGTCCTCACACCTGTAAACGCCACAGGGCCTACACGCTCTCGCCGCAGAAGGTCCTCTCCCGGCACGTGCGCCTGCAGACCCAAATGCAGAACAGAAGCTGCCTTCGCGACTTCCTCCTCCTCCTGAGAGCCTGGCCCGCTGCCCTGCTCTACAGAACAAGCAGGCAGCTGATGCAGGAGGGCCCACGTCTGGCACCCCCAGGGGACGTGGGAACGAGGTGAGAGATGTCTGTAAGGAAGGTCTATCCAAGGATATAACTTGGATAGGTTCTCTCTCCTACAGCCTCACTTCAGGGTACCGAACCTCTCTGCTGTGGGCTCCCCAGAGACAACTCTCCCCATCGGCACTGTTCCTTTACCGGAGCTTGTTCCTTTGAACCAGATCTACGCTGCCACAAGAGCATGTCGTTCGTGAGACACCAAGATCGACATATACGACCGAAATCATGTTAATGTCCTCACATTAAAAGGTCATCCACTCAACAAACTTCACAGCATCCACAGAGCTCAGGGCATCGTGCAGGGCGCAAACAACACTGGACGAATGACAGCCTTCTAGGTTTTCCCCTACCAGATCTGGCCAATGAATTCACGTTCTGGGCTATGAACTGAAAACACTGCAATGCCCTCACCACCCACCGCCAGGAAGCAGTGCAGTACAGAGGGAAGAACAAGGCACTGAGAGTCAAGAAACCCAGTCTCAGGGCTTCCCTGGTGGCAGTGGTTAAGAGTCCGCCTGCCGATGCAGGGGACACGGGTTCGTGCCCCGGTCCGGGAAGATCCCACATGCCGTGGAGCGGCTGGGCCCGTGAGCCACGGCCGCTGAGCCTGTGTGTCGGGAGCCTGTGCTCCGCAACGGGAGAGGCCACGACAATGAGAGGCCCGCGTACTGGAAAAAGAAAAAGAAACCCAGTCTCCCGCTGTGATCACCTTCCGCTGTCACCTTGGGCGAGCCATTTGGTTTCTCTCGTCTCGGTTTCCTTGTCTGTGAGTCGCGAGTATAAGTTGGAGAAACCTAGGAGTAGTGTTTAGGAGGCACACTTCAAGGCCACACACATGGGGCTGTTCTAGAACAGGACGGGCAGCCACTGGTAGAGGCTTTACAGGTAATGGCAGGGACACACACAAGCTCACTGCTTTCCTTCAAAAGGAAGGCGACATCAGAGACGTTGCTTCGACGGGCTGGCCCAATTCTCTCCCAGCCACCGAGGTCCAGTAAACCAGGACCCGCCCTCAGATGTCCCCACCGCAGGACCGAGAAGAATGTCCACATGGTTGGCAGACAACACAAAGCTGGTTCTGGTTCCACTTTTGTGCATTAGGGCAGCGGCCTTTACTGAGAGAACTCAGACTCATGAAGACGTGAACTGAAGCCAAAGAAGCTAGAAGAAACCAAAGGAGGGAAGATGTGACCAGCAGGCACCGACAAGCTTTTGACCCGGGCTGAAAGCGTCAGAATTAACAGAGGGATTACTCCTAAACATGATCTCTTCGGGGACAAGGACGGAGAGGGCAAAGAAAGAGTTTTTCCAATCACCCCATTATCCACAAGCAGATTTTCCTCCGAGCCTTTCAGTTTATCTATGGTATCGCAGGCTTCATGTATTTTTCACAGGTCTCTTAGAATTACCAAACAAATTGCTGGAAGGGTGAGCGCCCTGTTACCGTTTTTATCACCACTCGAGGAAGAAAGGCCCAAACCGTCTCCATGGCAAATGGTAAACACATGTTCTGTTAGACAGCCTGCCTCGAAACACCTAGAAAGGGATCCTGAAAGTTAACAAGGAAGAGTCTGGCTTTAAGCAGCTAAAGCAAGGGAAACGCAGAGATATATAGCTCGGGGTCAGCAGGGCCAGGAAGAAGTCTAGAGAATACTGACAAAGGAGCACAGATGGGCCAGATGCCCCCGCCCCCCCGAGGCCCATGGGGTGATGACGCCAAGAGGGGCACCGGGCCCTCTGCTGGGCTGGGGAGGAGTGGGCAGGGGTCAAGTTTTCCCCACTGAGAATCTGAGCCGAATGAGAGATGAACCCAGATGAACGTGAGAGATACCATTTCCTCTGCAGTTCCATGTATGGCCAGGAAAGGAGAAGGAGTGGGACACAAGGATTTGCTCTCAGCTAATAGAAAATGCAGATGGGAGTCCCAAGTTCAAATCCTGCCTCTGCCACCTTATGTCTGTGAAGAAGAAACTGGAATTAATCTCTGACATTTCATTTCCTGTGTGTAAACGTACACTGTGAATAAAACCTATCTCAGGGAGCTGCCATGGACGACGAGATGACAGTGACAGATACGAAAAGAGTTGGTAGTGGGGGTTCCCTGGTGGTCTAATGGTCAGGACTCAGCTCTTTTTTTTTGTTAAGGTGTTGGGGGTAGGAGTTTATTAATTAATTTATTTTATTTTTTTGCTGTGTTGGGTCTTCGTTTCTGTGCGAGGGCTTTCTCTAGGTGTGGCAAGCGGAGGCCACTCTTCATCGCAGTGCGCGGGCCTCTCACCATCGTGGCCTCTCTCGTTGCAGAGCACAGGCTCCAGACGCGCAGGCTCAGCAGCTGTGGCTCACGGGCGTAGTTGCTCCACGGCATGTGGGATCCTCCCAGACCAGGGCTCGAACCCGTGTCCCCTGCATTAGCAGGCAGACTCTCAACCACCGCGCCACCAGGGAAGCCCCAGGACTCAGCGCTTTCTCTGCCATGGCCCCGGTTCCATCCCTGGTTGGGGAACTGAGATCCTGAAAGCTGCACGGAGCAGCCAAAATAAATTTTTAAAAAAGAAAGAAAGAAAAAAAAAAAAAAAAAAAGAAAAGAGTTGGTAGATACAAAACCAAAAAGGATTCTCATGGTTCTACAGCACACAGACCCTTAGGGCCCAACCCGACCTAAGATCTCTGAGCCCGTTGCCTGGCAGACAGGGGGTCGGGCCACCTCTGCACTTGCGGTGAGCAACCAGAGCATGACACAATCCCCGGCCCAGGGTAGCCGAGGCTGCAGCGAGCAACCCTCTGCAGACAGCTCAGGTCCTGACAGAGCCCAGCTGCAGCTGGCCAGCCCTCTCCTCACAGGGAAGCAGGAAAGGCACCCAGTATCCACCCCCTGGATCCTCAGGAGGTAACAGGGCTCTGGTCCACTCCCCCAAAACACCGCAGGTCTCTTTCTAGGAAGTGGTAGCACAGGGAACTATATTCAATATCCTGTGATAGACCATAATGGGAAAGAATACTAAAGGATGTATGTATACGTGCAACTGAATCGCTTTGCTGTACAGCAGAGATCAACAAATTGTAAATCAACTTACACTTCAATTAAAAAAAAAAGTGATGACTCATTTTTCAGAGATGTGTACTAAAACAATTTACAGGTTAAACATGATGTCTAGCATCTGCTTCACAATAACCGGGCACAGGGAAAGAAGTAGGTGAGGGGGCTTCCCTGGTGGCGCAGTGGTTGAGAGTCCGCCTGCCGATGCAGGGGACGCGGGTTCGTGCCCCGGTCCGTGAAGATCCCACGTGCCGCGGAGCGGCTGGGCCCGTGAGCCATGGCCGCTGAGCCTGCGCGTCCGGAGCCTGTGCTCCGCAAAGGGAGAGGCCACAACAGTGAGAGGCCCGCGTACCGCAAAAAAAAAAAAAAAAAAAAAAAGAAGTAGGTAAGGCACAGGTGAAGCACAGCGGCCACGAGCTGCTGACTCGTGAAGCTGGGTGACGTACGGGGAGCGCATTGCAGCATCCTCTCAAGCATTTTTAAATTTCCCAAAACAAAAAGTTTGGGGGGAAATGGAGGGAGTGGGGAAAGTAATGAGGTCCTCCCTTTCTTCAACTCCCTGCACCCACAACTGTGCCAGAAATGAGTCCGAACAGCAACACTATCTTTCAGGAAGGAGCAGGAGGCCGCCACCCAGATGGGAAACACAATGAGAGTTACTCATGGTAAAGATGATAATAAATAATCATAATTGATAATGATTTAGAATAGCAGCAGCTACCATTTACCCAGGACTGGCTACACGCACGCCACCGGGTAAAGCGGTCGGCAAGTACTATTTCTTTTAACATAAAAATCCTATGAGGTAAGAGCTAAAACTATAAATCTCTTAGAAGAACACACTGGTGTAAATCTTTGTGACCTTGGATTAGACAATGGTTTCTTAGGCATGATACCAAAAGTACAAGCAAGAAAAAATAGGTAAACCGGCCAGCATTAACAGCAGGACCTTATGCCACCTGCCTTGGACCTGGTGCTCTGGAGTGAGGGAGTGCCCGGGCACGGCCTCACCTCATCACGCTCGGGACCCAGCAGCTGGAAGGCTGCCTGCTGGGCCGTGTGCCCCTGAGAGCCCAGCCGGGCACAGCCTAGCCTCTAACCCCGACGGCAGGACTGGGAATTCAGGTTTGGTGGACGGTTCTGGAAATCTACGCCTCTGGAGGAAGGCGAGCTAGGATGGAGGAAGGGCCACCACACAGAATGCTGGGAGCCCCGTCTCCTCTCTGGGTCTCAGCTTCCTCTTCTGCCAAGTGAAGGCCATTGCTGGGAAGAGGTCTCACACGTAGGAAGGAGCTGGAGGCCGCCAGACCCGCGTAAATTCCTGCTTTCCCCACTTGCTATGTGGGGCCTCTGTAAGCTTCAGTCCTCATCTGTCCACAACTCAGTAGGGCAGGTCTAGAATAGGAAACAGAGGACCGAAGCCTGGGGCCAGCGGTGGGAGGAGGATGGAGAGGCTGGGAGCTGCCTGGACCTCCCACGAACGAGCAGAGTCTCCTACTGGGTCTCTGGGTGGCCGGCTGTTCGAAAGATGGCTTCGTGGGTTCACATCCAGCAGGCGCTTATGCAAGCCCCAGAGCGGGAGCGAGCCTGATGCCCTGTTCTTGGGGTGCTGTCAATCTCCGGCAGAGGCAGGGCAGGGAACAGCACGGCGAATGCTAACAAGGGGCACGTGCAGGGCTGGGTGAGCTCAGCACCGGCTCCCTGCCAAGCATTCTGCGCGTTAACCTGCAGCCTGGAGGGAGAATTTCACCAAAATCCTGCTGGCCAGGACCAGTGGCGGGGGGTGGGGACCAGGTTGGAAGCCATTCATGGAATAGGGAATTGATGGCGCCCAGTTTGTTGGAGAAAGTCCATCTCTTGGTTTGGTAACTGGCTTCCTTCCCTCCAGTGGCCCTGTTCCCCACCCCGGGAAGAGAATGTCACGGGGCAGGACAGGAGCTCTGCACTGGGAGTAGGAAGGGAGCCCACTGCCCAAGGCTGAGGAAGGACAGGAAAAGGGCAGGGCAGAGCCAGGCAGGGCTGGGCCGGGCCGGGCTCAGGGGAGCGGCACTGCTCTACTGCTTCATCGGGTGCTCGGTACACGGTGTATCTGTGTGTAGCAAAACTTCAGCAAGCTATTCACAACATGCACACTTTTCTCTGTGTATATCACGCTTCAATTAAAAAAAAAAAAAGGTGGGCACGGAGAGAAAGCAAGCACTGGACTAAACAGCAAGGCCCTGGGTCGCAGTCCCTGCTCTGCGGTGTGGCCTGCCTTGTGCTTACCCGGTCCGGGACTCCAGCCTCCCATGTGGAGTGCATCAAAAGTGGAAAACGGGGCCTTTCCCTGGTGGCGCAGTGGTTGAGAGTCCGCCTGCCGATGCAGGGGACGCGGGTTCGTGCCCCGGTCCGGGAAGATCCCACATGCCGTGGAGCGGCTGGGCCCGTGAGCCATGGCCGCTGGGCCTGCGCGTCCGGAGCCTGTGCTTCGCAGCGGGAGAGGCCACAGCAGTGAGAGGCCCACGTACAGCAAAAGAAATAATAATAAAGTGGAAAACGGGGCCCAGTTCCACCACGACCACCTCCACGGCCCTGGGAGCCACCACCACCGATCACGGCGGCGATCACTTGGGAATTACAACCACCTTTTGTGCTAAATACCCCAATGGGACTTCAGAATCCTGATTATCACTTGGTTCTAGAAGTAGAGAAGCAGCGGCACTCAAGATGAACCCCACACGCCACGCACAGAACTCTCCAAGAAGATTCCCGGAAGCCCACGAATCAGGGTGTTTCCGTTAACACTCAGCCACCAAGCGCGTGCTGAGGAAGAACTCAAATGACTTCCTTGTAGCTGTTAAAAATTACTCGTGGGGGCTTTTACAGGAAAGGGGGTGACCTTGGGCTTACTCAGCATAATCTCACTCCTTCTGGCTCTTCCTGAGAGCATGACCGGCACCCAGAGCGTTCAGCTGATGGCACAAAGGCTGGCCTTTTAACGAGCTCCTTCCACACCAAGTGGGAGGTGAAAGCCAGGAAGCTTCTAGTTCCTCAAGTCTTGACACCATGATGGAGGCCCTGGCAAGATGCTAGGATGTGTTACTATTATCGATCATTACAACAGTAATAATGATAGCAGCTAACTTTTCCTAAACGCTCACCAAGTGCAGGACAATGTCCTACACCTTGCAGCAACCGACACTATATTCCTCATAACAACCCTACATAGGAAGTCCTAGTAGCAGCCCCATTTGATAGACAGAGAAACTCAGGCTCAGAGAAGCTCAGTACCTTGCCCAGGCTCCCCCAGCTAGGAGGTAGCCAGGATGGGACCTGAACCCACACCATCTGGCTCCAGAGCCCTCCAGTTTCTAGTCAGTGAAACAGGCATAGCAAACCTGGGTAAAAAAAAAAAGCATCTCAATTCTAGCTCTAGCCAGGATCACTCAGGTTCATTCTTTAAAAAAAAAAAATTGTTTTTTTATTTTCCATTAGCTATTTATTTACATAAAACAAAAAAGACTGGATACTTTTACATGGGCACACGGTTACCACGTGGTGATGCTGAACCCTTCCTTAAGCACCAAGTCATGGAGGTTTAGTGGAATGAAAACTACTGGGAATCAGAAGCCTTAGAATCTTAGAATCTTGGTGTCACTAAATAATTTTGTGACATGAAAAAAATTTACATTTTCTCAGATCTAAAAACCTTCTTTTAAAACTTATGTTAAAAGGGAAAAAAAGTAAGCCTTTCTCACGTTCTGCCAGGCCAAGTCTTTAGCCTAGAGGCCTTTAGCCTGGTGGTTCAGCCCGTGAGGCCAGGCACACTGCGTCTGGTGGCAGCACAAGGAAAAACAAAAAAAAGGAAAGGCTGCAGGCCCATCTGCTTCTCCCATCACCCCAGGGTCTGCATCCCGCTTCACTCTTCACTCAAAGGCCCCCCCAGGGACCACCACACTGGGCCAGTCTGCATCTGTCCCCAACCTGGGATCAAGACAAACTAACACAATTGAAGACAGACACTTCTTAGGAGAGCAAACAAATGGCATGGCCGGACACCGGAGTCCACAGCGGCCTCTGGGAGGAGGATCCGCATGGCACCAAGGGAAGGACGCGTGCCCGACGCACAGAAGGGCCGCTGTGGACACTGCTGGGTGAAGGAATGGGCCCCGTGGAGGGAGGATTAACACTGCAGCAGTGTCACCAGCGATCCCACCTTCAGAGGCACAGTATATGCTTCTGCTGAGAGCGAGACCAGTCGCTGGGAGGGCAGCCGCAGGTGAGGATGAGGTCATGAGCCGGGCTGAGCAGAGTTTTCCGGGTGGACAACTAACAAATCCTCTGGCCAGACCACCGAAGCCTGTAATCAACTGAGGCCAGGACCCAGTGTCTCTGAGTCAAAGCCTTCCTGGCACCACTCAGAATACCTGCCTGTTCATTAGAGCTCACAGAAAACCACACACCATGGACAGTCCTGAGGAATCCACACTAGGCCCCAGAGCCTTGATGTAACAGTGCGCCAGGCAGCCACAGCCCTAGCTAAACCCTGCCACCCGTGGCTGTTCAAGAATCATAGGCTGAGGGTCTAAAGAGGCAGCCGGATCTGGCGTAGGGCTGCGCCTGGAGATTCCTGCGGCTAAACCTTGAGAGTAGGCCCCCAGGAGCCAAGAGAAGGTTGTGGCACCATCCAGTACATACTAGGGGCAGGAGCGCTGAGTCCAGCCACACAGGGAGCCATCTGCAGCCTACTGAGCTGTTCAGTGTGCAACCTGTGTAACTGTCCCTGACAGCCGGCCAGCCAAGGCTTCTGCCTTCCAATCACTGGCAGACCACCCCTTTCAGGCCAGCTGCAGCACCAGGGCAGTCCGGACCCCAGCACCAGGACCCTGAGGCACTGTGAAAGTTAAGGCAAAGGCAGAGTCTAGAAATCTGGGTTCAAGTCCTGGAATCACCATTAACTTTATGTGTGCTTCTGGAGGTCACAAGTTATCTGTATCTCAGATTTCTCATCTATAAACAAGAGAGTCAGAATAATGTATTTTTACCATCCTTTCTGACTTTTAAGTTCTAGGATTCTTTGATTCTGTGACATGATAAACAAAGAAAGCAAGCTCTTTGGGCCTGATGGAGCCAGACTGCTACATGGGAGCCCAGGGCCTGCTGCCCTCAAGCAGGTGTACAGCACTGTGACTGCACAGGACAACTTTGGCAGCGTGGTAGGACACAGCAGAGGGAAGAAGGCCAGCAGGACGGGCGCACGAGTGACAGATAATGGCTCCATGTCGGGGACAGACACCCACTCACTAGCTCAACCAAGCCCATACACACCCTGAGACTGTCCTTTGCAGTCACCAGATGACTCTCCAGCCCTCACAGACTCAGCCTGGCATGTTAGACGGCTTGTCCTCACCTACTACCGCTTCTCTAACTCTCCTCAAATGGCTCCCAGCAAGAGCTGGGCTTCCCCACCCAGCAGATGCCTTGGTCTTAATCAACCCTCGTTTGTATTCCAGAGAGATCTCAGGTGTCTGTGCGCCCAGCCTGAGGCCTCCCAGACAGCATGAGACCAGGGAGGGTGAGAGCCCGTGATGGGTGTGTATGTATGTTTGGGAGGGAGGGGGTCACCTCTTCAGCCTCAGAGCGGCCACATCCCACCCACCCTCACTGGGGGCTCGTAAGTGGACAGAGATGCGGGGGTGACTGGTGATAACAGAGTAGGACAGGGTTGCCACATGGGGGAGCGGGTGCGAGAGCGGGGAAGAGGAGGGGAGAGAGGGTTTCTGGAAGCCAATGACGTTGAGCCACGAAGGGTCACAGGCATGGGACGCGTGAAAAGACATTCCAAAAGCAGAGGCATGGGGTGAGGGGCCCGCGTGGCTAGGTGGACGTAGGTGAAGACAGGCGGGAGAGGCAGCTGGAGACAGACCAGCCAAGGGGCTTGGACTTGATCCTAAAGCAACAGGGTCCCGAGGCGGGGAGTGACGAGCCAGCTCTGAGTTTGGCGGTGACCTGTCTAGAGGTGTGCAAGGCTAAGGGGCCAAGCTTGGAAGGGACGAGGCCTGGGCAGCGTGTCAGGCGCAGTGCCGGCCTTGGGGGCACGTGCGCCGGGCTTCGCAGTTCAGGAAGGACAGAGATGCTGCCTGACCTTTGGCACGATACTGTCTCTGATCTGGCAGAGCTGCTGAAAGGAAAATGACGATGCAATTTGCCCCTCAGCCTATTTTGCTCTTCAGACCCGTTATTTAAACCCACGAGCTCAGGCCCGGGTCGTCAGGCCCTTGCGGCACAGGCAGTACAGAGGAGAAAGGTAGGGTGTGCACGAGCACCAGACAGGAGCAAGGCGGCCCAGACACTGCCCCTCCCAGGGCCCTGAGTGCCCCACGGAAAAAAACAACAGGATGAGGACGCGATTGCTAGGGTCCCGGCACTCTCCGATTCTCTGCAACTTGGCCAAATTCAACCGATTAGAAACACCTCCCGAAGTGGTGGGACATGGGCCAGCACTTGCTTGGAGGGAGTGTTATTGGCCCAACTTCTGTGGAGAGAAATTGGGCAACAGCCAAAATTAAGACTACATAAATTCAGCGTTTCTATTTCTAGCTATTTATCCCACATAATTCCATACACGTGCACACAAAGATATAGGTACAAAGATAATCGCTGCAGCATGTTTCCGAAACATGATCAGAAATGTCCTAAGTGTCTATCAGTAGAGAAATGGTTAAGAAAAGGATTTAAGGCCATTTAACGGAATACTATGCAGCCATTAAAAAGAATAAGGCAGCCTGAAGGAAGGACTGATATGAAATCATTTCCAAGAAAGATCACACAGAATAATGGCTTTGTGTGAGGACGGGAAGACCGTCTTCGCTCATGTACATGGAACTCCCCTAAAAAGGCTCTAGGCTGCTGCAGCCATGGCTGCCCCCAAGACGGGGATGCGCTGGACGGGCAGCAGGGGTGGGAAAAGGCTCCTTTAATTTGCTGCATGTGCACGGGTTACCTACGTCAGACGGCAGAGAGCCAGACGGAGGGGACATGCGCAAGGCCATGCCTACGGAATCCACCAGAACCACAGTGCATGAATAGGCTGGTTAAACTCCCTGTCCCGGGGGCAGAAGGTGGGAGAAACACTGGAGCGTTTGGGGAGCTTCTTGGGAGCAGAACGCCAGCAATAACGCCCCCACTGTCCCTGCGGGTGAACAAAAGTCACAGAACCAGGGGTTCAGAAGAGACAAGAATAGGTTGGAGCAGCCAGGCGCCAGGCTCTAGAATGAACTGAATGCGACCTGTGCCACTGACGGAGCAGGGCGAAACCCCTTCCAGATGGGGGGTGGGGGGAGGGAAGCAGGGCACCTGTGGAGGCGGGGCTGGGCCCCAGCATCTTGGGTGTGTGACTTGCACACCCGCCCCAGTGTGCCCGGGTCACAGACACCCCCATCCCGTCTCCAGGCCGGATGCCACCCACGACTGTCCATCCGCATGAGTCATCTTCCCAGACGGTCTGCGGTGACACGCGCCTCGCTCAGCCATCTAGGAGAGAAAACCGGGGTCCCCGTGGGGACGACACACTGTGGTTGACAGAGCCACAATAAGTCCATGAAGAAAAGCAATCCCATCAAAGTGTAACCCTGAACGCTGAGGAAGAGGGGGCGGGGAGGAAACGGAACACTTTACCATCTGAGACAACAAACACCTTCTCCCCCGCTTCCAGGCCCCCGACTAGAACAATACCTCCCTTTCTGTCCCCAGACCTCAGCACCAAACTTATGTGTTCTCCACCTCCCGTCAGCGGGAGGCTGGCAAGGTGCCCGGTCAGGCTGAGCACCTGACAAATGTCACATGCCCTGTCACAGTGCCACGGCACTACTCAGGTCCTCAGGCAGACAGAGACCTCGGCCACACACCACCTCCGGGACTGGGGAGGGATCTGCAGGGCTGGGTGCCAGCCAGGAGAAGGCATCTCCTCACCGGCTGACACTAAACCAGGACAGGCTGGCCTTTCCACTCAGGGGTCACTGTCGGGACCAGTGGGGGTCCCAGTGGTTATGTGACCAGGTGTCACAGCCAACAGCTGAGCAAAGTGAGAAGTGGACAGGGGCTGCCTGGTCCCAGCAGCTCGGTTCCGCCCCGGCTCAGCAGCAGCCCCTCACTTCTTAAGCACCCGTCTTAACCATGCGCGCCTTCTCCACACACCTGTCCAGGTGAGCCTGGGGAGCGGCCCCTGCCTTCAGGCTGCTTCCCAGGACCCCGGCCACAGGCCGGCTCTGCCCGCCCAGCCGGGGCCACAGCCCTCCAGCCAGAGTCAGACTCCCAGTTCCCAAGGCAAGCGCAGGCGCCCGCTCCTGCCCTGCTGGGTGAGCAAGGCTACAGCCAGGACTTGGGGCACCCCAGCGCTGCTGGCGGGGAGAGAGGAGTCGTCTGGAGCCACAGCAGAGTTCACAGTGTGACGCTGAACTCTGGGACGCGGGGCCACTTGGGCCGGGGGAGGCCTGGGCGCCTCACCCCTGCACGAGGCCACCCCACCTTCCCGGCCTCCGGCCGCAGGAGAATAGAGAACAGAGACAGCTACTGCTGCCGGCCGTGACCCTGGCAATGACCCCTAGCGCTGCGACAACGGTCTCACTTCCTGCTGCACACCCTCAGCCCTCTTCGAAGCGGCAGCCAGCGCACCCTCGGTCCGCACATTCTCCCGCCACTGCTGCGCTCAGCTGCACCAGCCCATTCCAGGTCCGCAGGCCTCTGCGCCCGTCTTGCCAAGGGGCCTGGCAGACGTAGCCCCCTCGCCTGCTTCACTCCCTCCCCCTGCTCACTAGGCCTTTTAGGCCTGGCTCAAGTGTCACCTCCTCAGAGAGGTGATAACACCCTCCCTGTTATCACAGGTCTTGATTTTTCTTCTTCCTAGAACTTACCATAAATGGAGACTATGGTGCTTTTCCTCCATTTACTTGTGTTTCCTTAGCATCAACCCTGCCTCCCCTATAGCAACACACACACACACCCACACACTCACACACACCCTCACTCTCACACACTCACACACACACCCTCACTCACACCCTCACTCACACCCACCCACCCACACACTCACACACACACACTCCGTGGGGAAAGGGGCTGCATCCACCTGACCTGTCTTATTTTTTGTATCTGCGATGTCTTTTAGGATTCCTGGCACACAGCAAGTGCTCACTTAAGACTTGTAGAATGGGGCTTCCCTTGTGGCGCAGTGGTTGAGAGTCCGCCTGCCGATGCAGGGGACATGGGTTCGTGCCCCGGTCAGGAAAGATCCCACGTGCCGCGGAGCGGCTGGGCCCGTGAGCCATGGCCGCTGAGCCTGCGCGTCCGGAGCCTGTGCTCCGCAACGGGAGAGGCCACAACAGTGAGAGGCCCACGTACCGCAAAAAAAAAAAAAAAAGACTTGTGGAATGAATGACACAGTGGTTATTTGACGAATGATCTCATGGATCAATGGAGAGACTGCGAGATACTGGCCAGGTCAGGGGCTAGAAGCCAGGGAGTGTGTGAGGCCTGAGGCAGGGGGCATGGACCCCAGCCAGCGTGGGAGGGGCTCACAGAAGGTCCTTGTGGCTCACTCTGTCCGTCTCCAGAGGACGGAGGTCAGCGGAGGCCCAGCCCGTGGCCCACCAGAGCAGCTTTACTCTTGGCTGGTGAGAGACTTTGTGATTTATTACACAAAGTCAAAAGAAACCACATGGGCCTTTATCGTGGGCACACAGACCACATGGGTGGCACAGAAGCAAGTCAGGAAGTCATGGCCCCAATGAAGCCAGGAGGAGAGTGGAAGACACCTTCCTGCCGTAGATGTTCCTGAAATAAAGAACCCACGGGACTACAGACCTCTTGGTGGGAGTTCCCAATCTCCAAAACCCAGATACTGGTACTCGAGGAGCCCAACACGTCCACAGGGCCGAACTAAGGAACCCTGAAATGTGTATACACAAGTTTTCCCTATGACTTTGGGAAAATGTATTAGTAGCAAACATTAGTATTTCTAAAACCCAGAAGACCTCCAACCCTGAGCTGTGAAATGGTGACTGTCCACGCACACACAGAGGGACCACGGCCAGCGTGCCGGGTGAGCTCAGGCTTCCGCGTGGCCGTCCCTCCCACCGCCCCACCCAGTGCTGTACAAAGTCCATCTCTGCTCTGGGCAGGTAACAGGCAGGGTCATAAAGCTGTGCGTCTTCCTGGGGGGCTGGCCTCCCCCACCACAGGGAAAGGCCCTGCAGACACTCAATGGCCCTAAATGGCCCCAAGCTCCCTGGGGCAGAATGAGAGATTCACAGCCACTGCCCGCTGGCCTGGCCTGGACGCACAATGGGTGGATTGTGTGGCCACTTCCGCCATGGGAGGAGGGGCCTCGTGACCCAGGGCAGCAGTCATGGGGAGGCTGACCTCACAGCCTCCCCAGGACAGGATCTGTCCTCGGGCCAGGGCCACCAGATCTGCCCAGCTCTGCCTCCCCTGGCCTCTGCCGGCCAACATTTTATCACCGTGTGGCAGCAACGATGTCAGAGCAATGCTAGACAGTGACTGGGAACCACTGGCTCTCAACCCTCCAGGACTCCATCTGCTGCCTGCCAAAGCCCCTCCGAAGCATATCTGAAGAGAGCACAAGCCGCCTTCTTACTGACTGGCTGTAGGCAAGTGATTTAACTTCCTTGGGCCTCAGTTTTGTCACCTAAAAAAATGGGGAAGTAATTCCATCTTTCCCATGGATTGACATATAAGTATCAAATGAGACAGATACAAGATGTGGAGTGCCCAAGACAGAGAGGGCCACTTGGGATGTGCTCGGGAAACGGTGGCCTCTCCCGTAGCTCCATGGTGACGACCTGAATCATTCCCTGCTGCTCAGGGCTCTGACCCCCGCCCAGAAGGCCCACATGCCACCAGGCACTGCCCCCAAGACAGACAGAAACTCACTTAACTTTCGATAGGTTTAGATGTCATCTTCTTAATCAGATTAGAAAGCCTCCAACAACAAAAACTGTTGTTTCTTCTACTTGCCCTCTGCGCCTACAGCACACAGTACAGAGCCCCGTGCTGGCAGCTGCTCATAAACATCTGAGGTCGACAGGGTTTGAGTCAACACAGCTGTGAAATCATTTCGGAGCCAGAGGGGTCTCGGAGTAAAACGGAGCTGTGGTCTTGGAGGTGATCGCCGCTGTTCACGGCAATGGACTTTTGGATTGGGTACCACTGCTCTCAATGCCACCGTCTTCTGCTGGCATCCTGGCGTGTTCCTGGCGTGGCGGGCGGAGAAACCGAGGCCCAGGTGGGTGAGCTGGTGAGCGGTGGAGCCAGGCACAGTATCCAAAGTCCCCCTGAAGGCCACCCGGCCCTGCCTCTAAGGACAGTCCATATTTCCACCCCCCTGTCACAGAGCACAACTCTCACTTGGGGACACTTTCATAATCACTGTCTCACTGACTTCTCTAAGCACTCTCAGGTTGGCTGCAACCGACAGTCACAGATAAGGCTGCTGGACTATCGTCATGGTATGATAACAAGCCAACACAACTGAGTGGTCACTAAGTGCTCCAGCTGGGCAGAGTGTTTCACACGTGTTCTCACACGCCAGGCGCTAACAGTAAGAGTGGTGAATGCTTGCACGCACTTGGGGCCGAGGGCATCATGCATGTTAACGTGTTGAAGCGTCTTTTTTATTTTTTAGAAGAAAAGGGCCCGGTGTACTGTTTGTTCACCATGTTCGGCTCCCCGGCCTGCAGGCGGCTCCTACTTCCCTGATCCCTGCCTGGAGGAGCCGTGTGGCCACTGAAATGTTAGGAGTCCCCAGCTTGTGTCACTTTGGGGCAGAAGCTAAGAGCCAGGACAAGCTTCACTGAGGTCTCTTCCCTCGGCCACCAGGACCCGTCAGCAGCTGCCCGTCATCCGGGTCCCAGACGTGCAGCAGAGCTCAGCCAGCCCTCGGAGGGTGTGCGGTACAGGGCAGAAGGAGGCCTGTGCTGGGGCCTGGGAGCTGCTCGTTACTGCGGCGCGGCCGAGCCAATCCCCACAGAATGGAGAGGGAGGGGTCTTGCGAGTCACCCCCTCCGATGTCCTCCAGCATCTCAGGAGGACACTGGAGCCTGCAGCTACACCGCCAGGGAGCGGCGGGCCACACGCGGGCCCGCTTCCTGCCCCGGGGCCGGGCCCCAGCAGATTCTCAACTCACGCCTTGAGGATCACCAGTGCTCTGAGGGCTGGACACGTGTTAACGTACTCAGTCCCTCCACAGTCCTGGGAGGTGTGGACGACAGCTGTCCACTTTTTATAGATGAGGGAACTGAGCACATGCCAAAGGCCAGCCAGCAAGCAGTGGGGAGGCCAGCTCTGAGGCCAGGCAAGGGCTCCAGTTATCAGCGCCCAACAGTCTGGAGGAGGAAAAAGGCAAATCTGAGGGCTCTAGACATTTGCACACAGAGTATAAGGAGGGCTCCAAGGAAGACATACAAGTGTTTGACAGACATGCAGAAAGATGCTTGACATTATTAGCTGCCAGGGAATTTCTAAACCAATTCAAAACTACAAGATACCATTGCACGCCCACTAGGATGGCTAAAATCAAAGTCAGATAAGCGTCGGCAAGGATGTAGAGAGACTGGAAGCTTTATATGCGGTGGGGATCTAAAATGGTACAGCCACCAGGGAAAATAGTCTGGCGGTTCCTCAACCGACCACCTGCCCCAGCAATTCCACTCCTGGGTGTATACCCCAGAGAAATGAAAACACACGTACGCGTAAAAACATGCGCATGAATGTTTCCGACAGTGTTCTTCATGACAGGCAAAAGATGGAAACCACCGAATGTCCACCAGCTGATGACTGGACAGACACGATGCGGTCTAGCCATACACTGGAATATTATTCAGCCGTGAAGAGGAAAGAAGCACAGATTCACGGTACAACATGGATGAACCTTAAAAACATTATGCTGTGGGAAAGAAAACAGTCACAAAAGATGGTATTATCTTTTTTTTTTTTTTTTGGCCTCTACACGTGGCCTGTGAGATCTTAGTTCCCCAACCAAGGATTGAACGCGTGCCCTCGGCAGTGAAAGCGTGGAGTCCTAACCACTAGACCACCAGGGAATTCCGAAAGATGGTGTATTATACGATTCCATGCATATTAAAGTCCAGAACAGGGAAATCTATAGAGACAGAAAGTGGTGGTTGTCTATGGCTGGGGTGGGCGGGGGGTGGCAGTTAAAGGGTACAGCGTTTCTTTTTGAGGTGATGCAAATGTTCTAAAACTGACTGTAGTGATGGTTGTACACATCTGTGGATACATTAAAAACCACTGGATGGTACACTTTGAAAGAGTGAATTTACGGTATGTGCATCTCAATAAACTTGTTTTTTAAAAGGATAAGGGGTAGGGGGTAGGGAGCTGGGCTACTGAAATGCTACTTCCTTTCAGGTAATGAGGACGAAGAACCAATGTGCAAAGTGTGCGCTCTCTGCCGACATCCCCGCGGCGAGGGAAGAGCACCCTCCCAGATCCACTTCATACAACCAAACAGCTGACGGGACCCGAGAGGTGAGGGGGGCGGGGCATTGTCCTGCACGGGCCCAGGAGGGCCGGGCCGGACCGCTCAGAGGCTGGCCTGTCACGGCTGAGCAAGAACGCTCAGGGCCACAGGGGCCCTGGAGTGAGGAGGGGGCACTGCTGAGCCTCCAATGGCATGAGTCCCTCTCCATCTCAGAAAACTGCCAGGTTCCTATGACCACAGTGTCCCCACTGCTCGGAGTTCATCCTGCACTGGTAATTCCCCCTCCTAAGCAGGGCCTCTCGTTCCAGTTAAATCTGATCTTATCGCTCCCACCCTGAGCCTTCAGGATAAAGTCCAAGCCCCACAGCCTGGTGTGAAAAGCACTCTCTCCAGCCTTATGGTCCTGCAGGTCCCCACATCCGAAGGGAGGTCCACAGGCACCCAAAAGGCGGCGCTGTCTGCCTCGTGAGCCCTCCCCGCCCCCGCCCAGCTACCCACTGGAGCCACTTTCTCCCTCCCCTGACCCGCATGGGCGCCCTGCACCAGCCCCGCACCCACGACGCTCTTCCACCTCACAGACACGTAGACGTGTCTCCTACGTACCAGGCACTGTGTGCGGCAAAGGGGACACCCAGGGAGCTTGAAGCAGACGTGATCCCTGCTCCTGCTGAGCTATAACCTCCAAATGGCGAGACTGGCAGAAGCAACCAGTAGAGAATGACAAACTTCCAAACGGAGGGAAGGAAAGGTGCAAAGTTTTAAGGGCCTGGGACAGACAATGTGTCCTAAGTCAGGTAATCAGAGAGACATCCCTGAGGAAGGGACACCTGAGCTGAGAGCTGGGGGTGGGGACGAATTCCAATTAAGGGAACGTCCTGTGCAAAGGCACTGAGGTGGAAAAGAGCTCAGAGCTTGAGCATCTGCTGCAGGAGGGCCAGCAAGGCAAGGAAGGGGCGGGTGGGACAAGATGAGGCTGGGGAAGGGGGGAGGGAGGCCGCGGCCAGACTGCAGGCCTCACGGGCCACTTCAGAGGCTACCGTCTTCACTATCATCGCGATGAAAAGGTGAGAAAGTTTTTAGTCAGGATGAGCGGGGATCAGGTCTGCGCGTCTGCTAGTGCATCACCCTGGGGTCTGCGAGTGCAGTTCCTGGTTTCCCGAGGCCTCCCCTCCGGGCTGGGGGCTCCTGTGGACGGTGGTCAGCAAGCAGTGTGCCACTTCAGAGGAAGCTGTCCCTGTGGTCACACAGGGGGTCCAGGGGCCATCTGGGGGACACTTAACATCCTTCCAGCTAATGAAGATGGGGAGAAGAGGTGACAGTTTAGACTCGAACCTCCTCCTTCCGAGTTCATTCAGGGAAACCCCAGGAAGATCCACCTAGACGGCACCACCTGACTCATGGAATACAGTCACCATAACACTTCGAACAATTCTGGGGCAGCAGCAGAAGGGCCACCCCCCTCAGCCCCCGGGCCACACCTGACAGCTGGCCCTGGATGCCACAGTGAGGAGGTTCTGGTCGCTCCCCTGAAGAAGCAGCTCTAGAGGCCACGAAACCCTCTCACCACCCCAGGGGACCTCTGTCCAGGTCTGTTCCCTGATAACTGAATCTCGGGCAGAGCCTCGGCGGCACCAGGCTGTCGGCTCCACGAGAACCTTGGCGCAGAAAAACAACTGAATCATCCTGATTATTCTCCACGCCAAGCCCTCTCGAGGCCAATATTCCTTTTGGTGGGGGGGTGGGGGGAGGTGGCAGCTTGGGAGTTGATTTCTATGGCAACCAGCTTTAGTGATCTGCATAAGCTCCAGACACACAACCCCCAACCTGTCCACAAGGGCAGCCAGAAAAAAAGCATAACCTCTCAGCTCTGAGAATTCCTGTCCATCCCTGGGTCCTGGAGGTTTAATGGAAGCATCCCATGGGCAGAATGCTCTAGGGCTGTCAGAAACATCTCAGAAGCTCACCTATCTTGACCCACACAGCCCCAAGCCACTTCCCCAGGGACCCGAGTATCGCCTTTGGTGAAGGCCCTTCGAGCTGAGCCCCTTCTGGGGCAAACCACCTTTCTCTGTTTTCTTACAACAAAATGCAGAAAGGCCAGCTTTGCAAACCCAAGCCCGGGGACCTGCTTCCCAGTCTCTGAAATCTGAACGTCCTTCTGCCTCTCCTGACCCTGGGCCCCTCCCCGCACCTAAGCCCGCGCCTCCCTGTTCATGTCCCGAGAATAAATATTAAAACAGGAATCTGAAAACAACGGCACGGTCAAGGTCAAGTGTCAGTCTATGGCCTGGCTCTGAACTTGAATCTCGTATCTCGCGCAGGGTGGGAAGACCAGGTCAGCGCCGACAGCCCGGGGCCCCGTGGCAGGAGGATGGCCTGCGTGCTGCTGAGCAGGCCTCACTTCGCACCTCTCAGTCCCTCTCTCCACTGGCCCCTGCCCCTCTCCTCTCTTCTCAGGGCCTGTGCAAAGTGCAGCCTGTCACCCTTGTCCCCAAAGGATCGTGGTCTTCTCAAAAGAGGAAACATCCCGGCCTTAGCAGATATCCGCTTCATGCTCAAGCACAGACAGCAGTGAAAATTTATCCCGGAGATACTGAGGCTGGAAGGTTATCCTAAGGTCACCTCAGGCATCTGAGGGCCGGCTGCTGTGTGTGCCCTGGGTGGGACAGACTCCTGGGACCCAGCCGACACCTCCCTGGGAAACGCAGCCGGTGGCTGAAACCCTTGAAGCTGCACGTCCCCACGTGCCGCCTGACATGCTCTCCAACCTTCTCTGCACAAGAATAGGAACACAGGGGACCAAGTTCCCCTTTAGTGCTCAGCCACCACCTGCCCTGCGCCGTGGGCTGTGGGTGTGCTTGCGGGGAGCAGGGGATGGGAGGCCCCCCAGGGGTGGTTGCTCCTCCCTAACTCCCAATCCTTTATCTAAGAAAGTAATGACACAGGCAGTAGTGGTGGGAGCAGCTGTAAGAACTCAGCAAACATTAGACACTTCTACATACTCAAAGACATTTACTTCTCACAGCCACCTGCCCACCTTAAGAAGTAGGACCTAGCAGCAACCCCATTTTACAGAAGAAGAAACTGAGGCTCGAGGGGGTCATGTGATCACACTGGTATCGACCACCAACTAAGCACTGGCTGCGGCCTGAGCACCGGGTGAAGCATTTCATACGCATCGTGTTGTTTACTCTTCCCAACACGGTATGAGGTTTTCCTGGTACTAACACCATTTTACAAATAAGAAAACTGAGGCTTGGCGAGCTCACAGAGGAGCCCAAACACGCCTTTCCCCACGGCCCCCCAGCCCCATGGAAGCGGAAGAGACTTCAGGTTGCTGGCCAGGCAAAGGCCCTGCAGGGCACCACGTGTGGACAGCGCACCTCCCCACTTGTGTGGGGGAGTGGAACAGGACACCAGCAGGGCCACAAACGGGCCACCAGGGCTCATGGGAAGCAGGAATCTGCGAGAGTTGGTCAAGAAGGGGGCGAGAGCCACAGGGAAGTGAGGGAGGCTGAGGCCACCGACCCTGGACACATGGGGGAAGAAAATGCTGTCAGCAGGAGGGCTGCTATGTGGTGATGAGAGTCCCCTTTGTCCTGATAAAGAAAGACAGGACGTCAACCCTCCGGTTATCACACACTGCAAAGCGCTGGCTCGAGCATCCCTCCCACAGGGAGGCCCTCTCTCTCGGCTGCATTTTCACTGATAACGTGACCTTGTTTTTCATGACCCCTGAGCCGCTTTCCTGAGGAATGAATCATGCTCTTGTCCACAACACAGAAAACACAGGGCAAGTCAGCGGCGGCAATGGCAGCACCTCCCAAGGTGGCGGGCGGGTTACCGTGGGGTCAGGACCCAGGCTACTGGGGAAATGGGGAAGGGAGAAGGGAAAAGCCAAGAAGACTTGGTCCCAGCTCAGAGATGGGCACTCAGGGTCAAAGCCGTGAACTCGGAGAGGGGTTCTCCACCAAGGCAGGACTCAGGGGCCAAGGGCAGCCGCTCCAGTTCAAAGGCCCTTGGGGGTCCCTTTCTTCAGGGGTGGCAAGAGGGTTCCGCCCCTGTGCCAACTCAACGCCTGTGGCTGCGGCTGTGTGTCGCTGAGGACGTAAAGGCACGTGCGGACTCTGCAGTGCTCAGATCGGTAAATCAGGTCTCTAAGCGTAGAGGGCGGAGCGGGTTCCAAATATGCCCTGGTTCAATCCCGTCTCGCCTCCGACGAGACGGAGGCCCCGGCAGGGAAGTGCCCGACCACAAGCCCATGTCTTCTTGGCAGTGGCAGAGCCGTGTGTACAAGCCGTGTGTACACAGTACACGGCAAGGCAGCTCCACGGCTTTAGAAATGCACAGAACCACTCCCGGCCTTCCGCCTCACCCCTCCACGCACCTGGAACCTGTGCACCAGCTCCAGGGACTGGCTGTCGTTCTGGTCGGCTTCGAGGATGACATCGGTCAGTTTGTGGATGATGACGTCCAGGGGGCCCTGCTCCTCGATTGGCCGGCTAAGGTTCAGCTACAAGCGGGAGACACAGAGAAAAAGAACAACTTCAGCTCCTGAGCCCGCTGCCCCGTCTATGCCGTCTCCTCTGCATGTCCCCGTGGCACGGAGAGGGGGCAGGAGGAGGGCTGGCACTCGTGGGACAGGACGGGACGAATGGGATGAACTCGCTGAGGACCTGGAGCCCTTCCGGGGCAAGCCCTGTGTTTACACTTCTGTCCCCGAGCCCCAAGCGGCCCGGGACACAGAAAATACACACGTGGAATCAGGGTGACGAAGTTTCTGTGGATCAAGGGAGAGTCACTGTGAAAGCATTTACTGGCCACACTGCAGCTGCCCTACCACCCAGGTTTTTCAGGTGGGGACACCAGGGTTCAGGGAGGTCAAGTCCAATGACTGAAGTCACACGGCCAGACCTGAACTGAGATGCAAGCGGACACTCTCTCCACAAAACTACACACAGTCTCGGCAAAGCTGTGATCTGCGCGAATCTAAGAGCTGCTGCTTTGAGAGACCAGAAGCTGGCACCTCATACTGAGATCAGGGCCTATGATGACAAAGTGAGGGGGCACCGGGCTGCCTGGGGTCCCTGAGGCACGGCTCCACTGGGGGGGCGTGTTTATTTTTTCAAGAGCGTGGGGTTAGGAAGATCAGGCCCCGGGGGTAGCCAGAGCTGCTGGCTGACAGACAGTCGACATCACCTGACCACCAAGACAGGAGCACCTGCCAACAGCCGGGGCCGCCTGACACCGAGCTTCCTGACTGGCCAGATGTCTGCCGCCCGGCACGCGGCCGCCACCAGCTGCGTGGCCCGCTCCCTTGGAGGGGACGGCGCCAGCCCGGCACCTGGCTGACCCCCTGGGTGGCCTCAGCAGAGGCCGGAGACGGCCACCAGCCCCATCCCTGCCCTCAGCCCCACCCCCAGGGGGGCCTCCCTCTGGGATTCCCAGCTGTTTGTTTCAAAGTCGTTCATAAAGAAATCATGGTGACAGCTCTAGGCAGACACTGTGCTAAAAACGTATGTCCGTTCATTTCTTTTCATTTTCAAACCACACAGTGAGAAGGAATCCCACAGACACAGACTTCTGAGACCTGCCTGGGACCTCACGGTGAGAGGGCAGAGGCAGAGCTGAAGCCGGGCCTGTCCCACGCCCCATGCCTGCCCTGTGCCACGGGACGCTGTCCTCTACAGCCATGACCACCCAGCTGCCTTGTCCTCTGGCTGCTGGCCGAGTCCGGCCATTTGGAGGCACCAGCAGAAGATGGGAGAGGAGCCTGGGTGTTTGCTCCCACTGTCCCCACTGCGCAGGGCAGCCCCTCTCCCAAGACCACCACTGTCCCTAAGCTCTTCCTTCCCCTAGTCCCCTGAGGCCTGGGGTGGTGACAGCCCGCCATTCTCGGGGTGCCTCACCACCTCCCGCTGGCTCCTTTGACCCTGCCCATACCTTGCCATCCTCCCTCATTTAAACTCTTTTTCCGTTAAGGCTTCGGAATGTGCCAGCTCTTTTCTGCTGATATCCTTAACTCCTCTTTTTTACTGTCTGCCAGGAAAGATGTTAAGGGATTTTACCTATTTGAAAAAAAAGAAAAAAAAAATCCCATGGACTTCACCAAAAGAAAATACTGAAGGACACCGATCCTTCCCCGTGGTGACTAGCCTGTGTACAAAACAGCAAAAATGAGACCAGCTGAGAAGGCTGCCCATCTTCTGGGACTCCTGGACGGGGAAGGGAAACGGCATTTGTCCTCACAGCACAGCCAGGAGCTGGGGGTGATGGTCCCCCTTCACAGACCAGGACACCTAGAGCCCAGGAGGAAAAATGACCGGGCAAGGTCTCGCGGGTGGGAGGTGGCCCGGCTGGGGCCTGGACACACAGTGACACCAATGGGCTCGGCCCGCAGCCAAGCTGCTAGGTGTCCTGGGGCCTGTGCAAAAGCCTAGCGGCATCCCTGGGCCTCAGTTTCCCCTAGGATAAAAAACAGGAAACTCCGAGGACCTTTCCGGTTCTGTCCGCGGATTCATTATTACATTCCCATCCAACTCCACTTCCCAGAATAAAACAGAATTGGAAGGAGGGCAGAGCAGCCGGTGGGAAGTGGGAACACGGGCAAAGGACAGCTCATTCTCAGAGGTGCCACAGACACAAGCCCATTTGTGTTGTAACTGCGGCTCCACTGTGACAGGCACCAAAACAAGAAGCCAATATTTTCAGACCAAGACAGCCACGGATAGAAGAGAACTGGGTCACATGGTGATGCTGGGCAGGGCGCCCCGGGCCTCAGAAAACCCATCCCAGAGAGAACATTTCCCATGCAGCAAGAGGGGACAGAGTCAGCACCTGAGAGGAACCCAGGGCCCCAGTGCGTTTGGGGAAGGAGGTGGGCAGGAAATGCCCTCAGCTCACGCTCGCCTGGCATCACCCAAGGCCTGTAGACCTGACAACCGTGGGCTGTTTGGAAAATAAGCTCCCCACGTTCCCGGCCGCCCCACTGAAGGTAAACAGTTGAGTTTTGGAAGCCGGCCACCTTCCTTTGTGTATTTTCCAAGCATTTTCGTGCCAGTGAAACCCTTTCACGAGAACAGCAATCAGGACACACGTCAGGCCTGGATGGTCTCTGCTCAGCATCGCGGCAGCGTCCTTGCTGGGGCACAAGCAGTGCTGTCAGTGGCTCTAAAAGGCCCTCTAGGGCTTCCCTGGTGGCGCAGTGATTGAGAGTCCACCTGCCGATGCAGGGGACACGGGTTCGTGCCCCGGTCCGGGAAGATCCCACATGCCGTGGAGCAGCTGGGCCCGTGAGCCATGGCCGCTGGGCCTGCGCGTCCGGAGCCTGTGCTCCGCAACGGGAGAGGCCACAGCAGTGAGAGGCCCGCGTACCGCAAAATAAATGAATGAATGAATGAATGGCCCTCCAGCACCACCTTTCCTCGAGGGACCAGACAAGCCTTGGTCATCCTGAGGGGTTCTACCCCAAGGAGCCGGCGGTCTCTCCCCACTGGCTGGGAAGCGGGAGAAGGCCCTCTGGGGCTGCATCCTCAGGAGCGGTACTCAGCAGGCTGTGGGCGCACGTGGGAGAGAACCCAGGACCCTGCCGAGGAGGGCACCCTCAGAGGGGGGATGACACAGGAGGGACCCTCAGGAGGGAGATACCGCAGGAGAGGGGACCCTCAGAGAGGGGACGACACAGGAGGGACCCTCAGGAGGGAGATACCGCAGGAGAGGGGACCCTCAGGAGGGAGATACCGCAGGAGAGGGGACCCTCAGGAGGGAGATACCGCAGGAGAGGGGACCCTCACGAGGGAGGGTGTCAGAGACGAGGGACCCTCAGCTGGAGCATGCTGCACAGAAGAGAACCCTGGGACCAGGGGAGGCACCTCAGAGGCTTCGCTTTCCAGATGCAGTGGGGATGGGGGCTCGGGTGGAAGTGAACTCACTTCAGTTGTGCCATTTTGTTTTTCTGACCACACTCTGTTCGCAGAAAAGGGAACTTTCCCAGGGACCTGTTCTCTTCCTCAGAAAGGGTCCCTCTCAGCCAGTCACAAAGTGTCCCGATGAAAGGGCCGCCTGCCGTGGCCAGAGGAGGTCTGCAGGCGCCACGTTTCCAATTCACGCCATCCTGTGAGGCCAACGCTGGATGCTGTTCTGTGAGCACTCAGAACTCGGAGGGAACAAGGGCCCCCTGTTTCCTCAGCGAAGAAGGCAGTGAGGCGGACTAGGGTGGGGGGAGGGCTGGGAGGAGATGGGACAAAGGCCCGCGGACCCCGGTGGCCTAACAGTCACCTCTGACCTCCGAAACAAGCAACCCCATCATGCCCAGGCCCGGACCCAAGGTGAGCTGGGCTCCGCCTACCCCCGCCTTCCCCACCACCTGGTCGAGGAAGACAGGATGGGATAATGGGCACAGCAGACGCCTGGAAACCCCTCCCGGCTCAGAGGCTTCTGGGCTGGAGCAGGTCACTTAACTGCTCTGTGCCTCGGTTTCCCTATTCATAAAATGAGGATGTCGTAACTACACCTCCCAGGGCTGGATGAGAACTTTCCGTTTAGAGATGTGGCACGTGAGCCCTCCAGACAAGTTCCTGCTCCTGCTTGGTCACTTGTTAATGGACAAGTATTTTCTGGACCCCACCTGTGCACCAGGCACAGACGACGACCCCTGCCCCCTCAACTCAGGGCCTCAGGCAGCCGTAGGAGCATCTCTGTTCACTTTGGATGCAGCCCCAGCTGCCCCAGACCTTGCACGGGGCGGTGCTCTGCTCCTCTGCCAGAGCGAGCCCTCCGCCTGGGATGTCCCCCACCGCGCATCCCCCTGTCCACATGTGCACTCTTACTCATCGTCCAAGTCCCAGCTCAGAAGTTCAATCCTTTTCCAGACTTCTGAACTCACCCCTCCCCAAACAGGAAGAATTAATGGCTCCCTCGTCTCACCCGTGTCCCCAGGACCCTCTTGCACATCCCTCCAGGATTGCACTGTGACTTCCAAGTATAAAGTCATTTCTTTAACCCTCTGTCTCCTCCACAAGACCGTGAGATCCCCAAAGACCAGGGCTGGGGCTTGGCATCCCCAGGACCTAGAACCGGGGCTCCAGGCAAGAGCTCGGTAAACGTTTGCTAAATGCGCTGGCAGCTTTAAAGAACAGAGTGAACAATGCAGACCAAGGAGGACGGACCTTCCGTAGAGCAGGGTGACTCTTTTCTGCTAAGAGGGTTGAAATAGCCTCCCAGAGGAGGAGGTGTCCAGATCAAGCCATGAAGGGGAGAAGGAAGAATGGGACCTCCAGGGATGGGCAGCGGAGGGGAGGTGTAATCCAGGTAGAGGGGGCAGCTGCAAAGATGCAGGACTCACCTACATTAAATCCTCTCCTGTATCTATCAATTCCAAATGCCTCAGGTGCCCTAAGCTACCACCTCAGCCGAAAGAGCTTTTCCTACAGCACTGGCCCCTGAATGGCACCTTGGGCAAGGGGCGAGTAGGGTGAGGGGTGGCCCATAACCGCCCCTCTCTCATGCCTGATCTGCAGGCTGGAAGCCGAGGACCCAGCGGAAGACTCCAACGCCTAGGGGACCCGAATTCGGCTGTGGTATGAACAAGTAATAAATCTTCAGTGCATTAAGCCACTAAGAATTTGGGGTTGCCGGCTTTGGCAGTTAGTCTACCCTAATACAGTCCCCAGAGGGGAGAGTGTGGATGGGGGAAGGGCGGGGGGTGCCGAGATGAGATCAAAGGCAGAGGGCTTCAGCTCTCTGGAGGGTTCTCTGGGCTGTACTTCCAGCTCTCCCTTCGCTCCCAAACTCCCGCACGTGCTTCCCTGACATGATCAATAACCAGCTAGATACAAAAGAAGCAGGTTCATCGGAGAGGCTAGGGACTCAGGAAAACTGGCTCCCACACCTGCTCCCGCTGGGGGCCATTCATCCTCTCTAGATGCAACAGGCAAGGTGTTCTACCCAGAGGCCTGGGCTGCTAAAAAAAAAGTCTACACTTCTCCGAACACCCAGACAGGCTGCAACTGACCTCTCAACTGCAAAGGCCGCAAGTGAAGCCAGTGAGGACATCAGGCAGGTGTGGTTACCATTTCACAACCATGCTCGGCAGCCAGGTATCGTTAGGAGTGGCTATGAAGCTATGAGGCCTGGCACATTATTTAAGCTCTGTGTCCCTCTCACGGGTCCCCACTCAGGCTGTTGTGAGGATTGAACGAGTTAATGTGTGTAAATTACTTAGGACGGAGCCCAACACAGAGCAAGTGTGCAAGAGCTGTGTACCGGTGCCAGGACAACGAGGCTTCTGGCCTGAAAACTCAGGTTCCGAGGGGGGTGACCACACAGGCCTGTCTTCAAATGGGGTTTTCCTGGATGACAGGAGTGTCTTTTATTCTGATGGGACTTGGTGGGCTGGATAGGGGCGGGTCACCAGAAAGATCAAGGCATAATGAGATCAAGCCAGGACTGCAACTTTCAGCCCCACTTCCTATCCTTTGGCGGGGGTGGCTGGAAAATGAAATCGTGACAAATCATGCCTTTGTGATGAAGCTTTCATAGAAAATTCCACAGATACAGGGTTCAGGGAGCGTCCTGGCTGGTGAGTTCGTGGAGGCGCTGGGAGACTGGGTCGCTCAGAGGGCACGGAAGCCTCTTCCCACGCACCTTGCCTGACGCACCTCTTCCACCTGGATGTTCAACCGCATCCTTTCCCATAACCCTCTATAATAATCTGGTAAATAGTAAGTCCACTGTTTTCCTGAATTCCGGAAGCCACTCCAGCAAATTAATCAAACTAGAGGAGGGGGTCATGGGAACCTGTGAGGGCTCAGGAGCACAGGTAACAACCTAAACTTGCAATCAGCATCTGATAAGTCTGCAAGGATTCATCTAGTGGGACTGAGTCCTTACCCTGTGGCATCTGACACTCATCTCCAGGTGGTCAGGGTCGAAACTGAGTTAAACCGTGGGACACCCAGCTGGTGTCGCAGGATCGCGTGGTGTGGGAAAAGCCCCCCGACACCTGCTATCAGACGTGGTGAGTGTGTAAAATTGTGACAGTAAAGGAGAACTGCAGGAGGTATGCTTTTCCTATTCAGCTGTGCACTCAAAAAGATCAGCTATTCCATTTCCCTACTCTTGGTCTTCACATTACTAATGACCAGTGGAAATTTCCCCCATGTACTGTTAACAAGAGCTCAAGTGCAGACGAGAATTTGGATTCTGCAAAGCTAGGTCACTTGTCCTAGCTCATATTAGACTCCTCAACGTGTTCACGCTGCCCCACTAAAATGGACCGTCATTGTTAATGATGATAAGTAACCCAGAGTCCTGACTTTGGGCCGCAGACTAGCTAATAAGCGCTGACCGCAGGAGGTGCAGGTGAGGACACTGGGTCACAGGTTAAGTAGCCTGCCCAAGGTCATCCCATTACAGCTGCATGGGAACCTGGTCTCTCTCCTGCCAGAGCCAGACAATTAGCCACTAAGCCAAAGGGTGCCCCGGGCACCTGGGGCTTTCCTTCCATCCCTTTTCTGCCCCTCAATTCACCCCCTGCGGATGACGTGTTTTCAGCTGTGACTTCCAGTGCAAGTCACTAGATGAAAAGTTTTTGACTCAGCCAAGGTCCAGACTCAATGGCCCTGATGAACGGCAAGTGGGCAGGAGTCTCATTTATTCCTCTGGACTCTCCACAGGTCTGAGGAGCGGGGACAGAAGTGCCACATGCAACATGGAAAGGCCTCGCCGGGCAGAAGCAGGGCTCTCCTGAGACAAAAGTCAGGTCTGGTGCCTCAGGGACAGACTGCAAAAGGGTGCCTGGCCTTGGAGGATGCAGCCCCAGTCCCGTGTTGCTTGGCGGGGTTGGTTCCAGAAGATGACAGGGGAGAGCAGCCCGAAGGCCCTTCCCAGCAAGAGCGACTCTCCCTCCCAAAGGAGCTCAAAGTGGCCCTCAGAGACCTCAGGAGCTGGGGGTCACGTGGGACTGGCCACCAAGACCCGCAGGCTGGACCAAGCACAGACGCTGGTCACCCCGGCAGCCTCTGCCCCAACACCCCCTGACCCAATGCCCCAATCTCTCAGCAACTGGTCTCCAATTACTAGCATAACAAACAACAATCTGGTTAAGGCAGACGCGTGGATAACCCTTCTCCCCCGGAAGAGGAAGGGCCAACTCCTTCAACGGCCTAATGATGAAGGTCTCTTGCGTGCAGCTCCAAAGTTCTGGGAATCTGCATGCCAACTTTATCTCAAACAGCCGGGGAAGTCATTGCCTCTAGCATTTAAGACAGTGTTGGCAAAGCCTTAGTACCGGGCTGAGCCCTCAGCAGGCCCTCCGGCAGGCACGGTGCCAAGGAGCAGTGTCAGCTCTCCCTTCCTGGAGACTTCTCTGCTCTCAGGCCCTCCAAACCCTCATCAGTCACAGTGCTTGCTGGATCCGCTTCCTCCGAGACCAACCAGTAACTGCCCTTGGGGTTCAGATCGGACTTTTCTGGGCCCCAGGCATGAAGCTTACACCACCGGTGAGTTTCAGAAAAAGAGCTCTCCTTGGCCTATGTGCCCTCGCTGAGGTCCAGGACTGTGTCCTCTTCCTTCCTGTGACCCCTGCATAGCCTGGCACAGCACCCGGCTGTGCCAGAGACCAGCTAACATGTGCTGAAATGCTTCCCTGAGGCTAGAGACTCAGACCATCCACCCATCAACCTACCCATCCATCCACACAATGTTTATTGAGCACTTATACAGCCACCCCTCCAAGTAAATGTTATCCCCGTTGTGCACTGAGAAAATGAAGACAGAAGGACAAGGTAACTTGCCCAAGGGCACTGCCAGTGGGGGGCAGGCCCAAGGGATTTCTGACCCCAGTCTCTTACCTGCTCCTTTCCCCACAGCCATCGCCCTCATTCTGTTTTCAGCACGCTGTCCCGGCTCCCAGGGGCCAGGACCCCCAAGGTCCCCTAGCTTAGTATGCCTACACGGTGCTCAGGGAAGGGGGTTCCACAGGGCCCACTGGAACCCCAGTCGAAGTCTTCTGCAGAAGTCCAAGTGGCCCCAGGAACAGGCTGCAGACACCCCGAGCCTGGCAGGGTGAGAAAGTCGAGGGTGCCTTGGGGCCACAGAGCACACAAGGATACATGCCCAGGGGACAAGCAGGGTGATGTGGACGCCCCAGTTCCAGCAGTAGGTCGTGCACCCCGCAGAGACGAGGCCTGGCCTCCACAGGGAGCTCAAGAGGCCCAAGGCCTTACAGTAGCTGCGTTCTCAGCCAAGCTAGCAGGCCACGAACTTCTGGGGGCTAGAAAGGCCGGGCTCCAACCACAGCACAAAAGAGCAAAGGAGGAGCCACCCCTCGGTCACCCGCATGGCTTCCTGGGCTTGAGTCTTGCCCTCCCAAGCAGACCATGAGCGTCTTGAGGGCCCCTGCCTCTGTGTGCCTGTCTACAACCAAGTATAACGCAGGATCGGAGAGTCACCAGACACTGACCCTCGAGGACCCAAGAGGGTAGATGAGGAAAAGAGGCAAAGGGACAACAGTCCCCACAGAGAGGCTTCCGTTCACCTCATGTGACCATCCCAAAGCTAAAAGCCTGGGCTGAGACGGGGTGAGGCTCTCCATCTGAGCTCTCAGCCAGCTCAGTTCAAATGCCACCATCCCTCTTCCAGAGCCCCCCCGACCCCAGCCCTGCACTGGCTCTCACCTTTCTCCCTGCACTTCCTACCGAGGATTTCAGATCAAGCACTGACTGACCTGGACGCCAACTTCCCTCCCAGGTGGTAGACTTGAAGTTGGTACCCAACGCATGCTGCATCCTCCACCCGAACGACACGCGCAGCCAACGAGGTGATGGAGGTGTGAGAGAACGGCACTCCGCGGGCCGTGGGGGTGAGTGTCTGCAGGGAGCAGAACGTGACAGCAGGATGTGCAAAAGCACATGGGGTGAGACATGTCTCATTTGACAAACTCTCAAAACATCAAGAACACAATCACAGCAATCCTTGCTTCTGCTCTTTAAGATTTAAATAAAAGAGAAACCGCTACTGCTTCGCGAGTCAGACACAAAAGACTGTTCTTCAACCTGGCCTTGTTTTCTCGGAATCTCAGCGTGTGGGGATGATGAGAGTACCTGCTTCGCAGGGCCGCTCTTTCAGCCGTTCGCTCATCCTTTCACCCACCCGTGCATCCAGCCATGCACTCGCTCACTCACTCAGCAGGTCCTGTGAGTGAACAGTCTGTGCCTGGCTTTGCTTGAGTGCTGACGATACAACAGTGGACAGGACGGCCAAGGTCCCTGTCTCAGGACCTCATGCTCTAGTGGAGGAAGATGGACAATAAACAAATAAATAAAATAATTTCAGGTGGCCATCAAGCGTCACACCATGAATAAAACCAGTGTAGAGAGCATACTGGGGTGGGGGTGGGGGACGGACTCATCAGAGAAGGCCTGTTAGGAGTTGAGTTCTGTCCGCCCCCGCAAAAAGGTTAGATCGAAGTCCTAACCATCAGTACCGTAGAAGGTGACCTTATTTAGGAACTGGCGCGTTGCAGATGTAATTCGTTAAGCTGAGGTCATACTGGAGTAGGGTGGGCCCCTAACTCCATATTACTTGTGTCCTTATAAAAAGGAGAAATGTGGGTGCTGACACACATCAGGGAGAATGTCACGTGAAGATGAAGGTGCAGATCAGGGTGATGCATCTACAAGCCAAGGACACCAAAGATCACCAGTAACACCAGAAGTTAGGAGAGAAACCTGGCACAGGTCCTCCCTCACAGCCTCAGAAGGAACCCACCCCACTGACACCCTGATCTCGACTTCCAGCCTCCGGAGCTGTGAGACGATACATTTGTAGTTTAAGCCGTACAATCCTGAATTCGTTACAGGGCAGCCCAGGGAACTAACGTGAGGCCTCCCCAAGGACCCACCATCTGAGCTGAGACCTGAGCAAGGAGAAGGACCCAGGAATGATGGAGGAGGAACGGGGAAAGCCGGGTGGGGCCCAGTGCACTGCTGCATTGTGGCGGGGGGTGGGGGGGTGTCTCAGGGGGAGGGAAACAAGGACATGGGGCAGGTTGTGTAGAGCTGCCAAGGACAGGACTGGGAGTTGGGAAGGTGTCCCCAGTGGGAGGGGAAGCCCCCGGAGGGCGCTGGGCAGGGAGTTACCTCTCTGTTCTCTCTGAAGAGACCACTCTGGAAGCTAACACCTGTGAGGTGTCAGCAACCGGCCTCGAACACACTGGAAGCACTTAACATGCACAGTTGTCGATTTTATGGCCTCACAGAACAGGGGGCTTAAGAAAGAACTTCAAGAACCAGGATACTCTGAAGAGGGCAGGTCAGGAGTTTGCACTGACCGGCCGAGTAACGGGGGGCCATCACTTTCCTTGTCTGTAATATGAGGGCCCCGGGGCTGGTACCCACAGCTGGTGGGATGAGAATAGCTGACCACCCCCAGCTGGGATTCCCAAACCATGCCCCCTTGCTCCCTGCCCAGCCCTGGCTCCCAGCCCAGGGTGTTTTTTTTTTTCCTGCTGACAACGGAAAACACATCTCAATGTTGCCTTTATCTCCACGATCTTTGCAGAACGGCAACTGGCAGTTCGCGTCACAAGCGGCTAAGAATTCTCCAGGCCAAAAATACACACTCTTTGTGCCTCCTCTTTAACAATAAGAAAGGAAAACTTTGAGTCAAACTTCTACAAAGCCTGCAAAGATTATTTTTCAAGCCCCAAAGCAGTATCCTTTCTATAATCATTTATTTCCAGTCCAAAGAGAGCATCCCTTGAGGCAGTGTCCAAACTGGTATTTGATATAATGTTAATGAAAGCATTTTTAAAAAATTAAACCCGTCCCATGGAAAAGAGAAGTTCAGTGCTCTCCAAATCGCTTGAAAAGGCGCTGGGTAGTATCAAGCCAAACTGGCATCTTCAGTGCCGGGCTCAAGTATTTTAAAACGCTCGTGTGCACTGGCCACTGACACAGGGAGAAAGTTGGCGCTAGGACCCTTCCCGAACTCACTTGGGAGAATTCTAGAGAATGCCGGGTCACAGGAACGTAGAAACTTGACCAAACCACCACGGAAAATCCTAGGCAATGTATCTGCCCACCCCTGCCCTGCAATGGGAGAAAGTCCCCAAGGATCGATCACCACACACCACACGGGAGGGGGCAGCCTGACGCACTTCTGATCAGCAACTTCCCGGAGTGGCACGTGGTGACCCTGACAGGTTGCTGAGACTCGTGACGGGGAGACTGCAATGCACTCGACGGCTCTGGGCAGCTGTCTTTAAGCTCAGCTTTTAAGCTCAGGTCAACGGGTCGACAGTGGTGACAGGACAGCTCACGCACCCTGCGAGGCCAGCCCTTCTGGCCGGGGGTGGGCCTGCGTCCGGGCCTTCCGCAAAGGGCCTGGCAGTTCCATCTCACTGCGGCAACAGCTGCTCAGAGGCGCTTAGGAGGCCTCGACAAGGAGACGCCCGGAAGAGACTCAGAGTGAAAGCAGAGAGCTGAAAAAGCCCGCGAGCACGGCAAAGGCTCCACTTCCTAAAGCAGGGCGGAGGAATGAAATCTGTCGCAGGTTTTTCCCAGGGTCTACAAATTAAATCAGCAAGTCCATTCTCCAGTCTGCATCTTTATTCCTGTCCTGCCCCTAGCTTCTTCAGAACCATTTTTTTCTTTTTTAGATTCCATATGTATGTGTTAGCCTACAGTATTTGTTTTTCTCTTTCCGACTTACTTCACTCTGTATGACAGACTCTAGGTCCATCCACCTCACTGCAAATAACTCAATTTCGTTTCTCTTTATGGCTGAGTAATATTCCATTGTATACATGTGCCACCTCTTCTTTACCCATTCATCTGTCGATGGACACTTAGGTTGCTTCCATGTCCTGGCTACTGTAAATCGAGCTGCAATGAACACTGTGGTACATGACTTTTTGAATTATGGTTTTCTCAGGGTATATGCCCAGTAGTGGGATTGCTGGGTCGTATGGTAATTCTATTTTTAGTTTTGTAAGGAACCTCCATACTGTTCTCCATAGCGGCTGTATCAATTTGCACTACCACCAACAGTGCAAGAAGGTTCCCTTTTCTCCACACCCTCTCCAGCATTTATTGTTTGTAGATTTTTTGATGATGGCCATTCTGACTGGTGTGAGGTGATACCTCACTGTAGTTTTGAGGACACGGGGAGGGGGAAGGGGAAGCTGGGATGAAGTGAGACAGTGGCATGGACTTATATACACTACCAAATGTAAAACAGATAGCTAGTGGGAAGCAGCCGCATAGCACAGGGAGATCAGCTCAGCACTTTGTGACCACGTAGAGGGGTGGGAATAGGGAGGGTGGGAGGGAGACGCAAGAGGGAGGAGATATGGGGATGTATATATATGCATAGCTGATTCACTTTGTTATAAAGCAGAAACTAACACACCATTGTAAGGCAATTATACTCCAATAAAGATGTTAAAAAAAATTTACATCAGCAAATGCAAAAGTGTTGTCATAGATTCTGCTCAGAGGCCTGGGACTAAGTGGAATTTGGTATTAACTGCAGTCCTACAGGTGAGAGGAAGACCCGAGGGTCACCCAAACTAAGCCTGGGGGCGGGGGGACCAGGTTCAGGAAGGTCCTGGAGGGGGTGACGTCGAGTTTAAACTTACTGCACTAGCACAGCTGCACCTCAGAGGAACTCGAAGAAACAGCCACTGTATCAACGCACAGAGTTGCCAAGCCTAGAGCGCAGTTACTTTTTCTCATCTTAGCAGGGGCCTTTATCAATGTTGCACATAGGGGACACTCTTCCCATCAAACATCCCCCAGCACCTCCTCTGGGCCTGGCCCCTTGCTAGGCATAGGCATAAGGACCAGGGCCGAAGGCAGAGAGAAAACCAACCAGGAATCAGTACACAGTGACCACAGGGGTGGCCCGGGCAGGAGTGGAGGACCATGCAAGGGGTGAGGACAGCCAGGGTCGGGGGTGAGGGGTGTAACCGAAAGAGAGCGAGCTTCGTCAGGGAAGAGGCCACACTGGAACTGATCCTGAGCAGCGGGCGATGGGGCCAGCGTGTGTGAAGGGGCTCAGGTCAGAGAAGAGGTGGGAGTCTGGGGACAGAGGAGAAGCCAGAAAGAGGGTCACACAGATCCCTCGGGGTCTCAGGAGCCAGGGAGGGTTTGTAATGGGAGAGAAAGGCCATGTATGCGTGTGTAGCAGGATAAGACCAGGGCGCAGGAGGGCTCCTGGGCAGCACGGGGGCAAAGAGAAAGGTGTAGAACCAGGGCAGTAATGGGGGTAGGGAGGGAAGAAGCAGGAATATACAGGGACCGAGTGGCTGGGGACCGAGGATGGGGTGGGGTGTGCACATAGGACAGATGCCTGTCAAGCAGTAGAGGTACGGAGTGCTGGCCACAGCCTTTCTCCAAAGCCAGGGGTGGAAGAAAAGAGTGGGCTCTCACAGCTACTGAAGCCCACGCGCCTAGAGCCCGTGCTCCGCAACACGAGAAACCACCGCAATGAGAAGCCCACGCACCGCAACAAAGAGTAGCCCCCACTCGCCGCAACTAGAGAAAGCCCGCGCACAGCAACGAAGCCCCAACATAAAAAAAAAAAAACCAGCAGCCAAAAAAAAAAGAGTGGGCTCTGACACCGGGGTCCCAGACCCCCAAAGTGTGAGCCCCCAAAAGTGATATTTTCCCCATAGGTCCCTCCTAACCTCTGATCCAACACCCTGGTTGCGGTGCCCTCCCTCAGCATCCTGCCCCAGCCAGTCATTCAGAGGCTGGCTGATTGAGGAGGGAGATCCCGCAGCATCCAGCAGTTCCTATGGCAACCACCCCTTCCTGTCTCTGCAGGAGGGGGAGACACTGGAAAACCCAAAGGTAAAGCAGCGGGATTTGTTGGAAGGCAAGGAGACCCTTGAGTTCCTTGATCCTAACCCAGAAAACTCTCCTTCTCTCTGGGGAGCCTACAAGCGTCCTCAGAAGGTGACTCCAGTCCCTCTGCCCGGTTATGCCTATACTCATTTATTTGTCTGCATTTCCAGAACCTTCTGCCAGGAACGGACATGGGAGGTGGGCTCTGCCATAGCACTGACCATCCTGGGTTGAGATGATCTGTCTGCTCTGCTTCCCCTCCTCAGAGGGCGGGGCGTGTCCTAGTCACCCGTGTGAGGTGGGGACTCGGCAAATGTCCCTGCTGGCTGAATGGATGCGTGCTGACCCGCCCAGCAAGATCAAGTCAGAAACTGAGATGAGAGCCGTGGCAGTGAACTCACCGGGGGGAGAGGACAAGTCACAGCTGCAGCACATGGGGCAGCGGGCCCTTACCGCTGGGCCCAGGCTTCGGTGGGCCCCTCCGCCTGGACGTCCCCACCCTCCTGCAAACCCCTCACCTCTCAGTCCTGGTGGCTCCTCGCAGGCCTCTCCCTCCCCGCCCCACCACAGGCAGCACTGAGGGGCTGGTTCTCTGGGCACCCATGGCCTACATGCCGGCCTGCTGCTGAGCACACGCCTCTCTCCCCTGGAATCTCCCAGGACAATGCCTTGCTCACCCCTGCGCACCGTCCCTCGTCTCATCCCCTCGCTGATGCCGGGGACCTGGCCAGGCTACTTCACAGTCATTCATTCAACACACAGGAACCAAGCTGTCACTGTGTATGCACCTGACCCCAGGCCAGGGTGGCAGGGAAGGCTCTCGGGGGCAGACGCGGGCACCACGGGGCAGTGAGGCATAAGAGAACAGCAGCTCTTCCAGAATGACCAAGAGTGCGGCAGGGGCGCAAATGAAGGTGCAGTTATTCAAGCAGGCGGTCAGGAAGTCCACTCAGAGGAGGTGGCCGGTGGGCTGAGCCGTGAAGGTATGTCTGGGGGCGCACATCTGCACCCCTTTACCAGGGAGTCCCAAATCAGCAGTGCAGACCAAAGCGCCAGGGAAATCCTGCATCTGGAATCCAGGGAGAATGGGAGGTCAGCAGATGGCCAAAGAGGCAGCGTTGCCTTGGACACAGGGCTTGGAGAGCAGGGCTGCTGGAAGGGGCAGCAGAAACCGGCATGGCTGAACCTGACACCAGGAATGGGAAGGAGTGGTCCACCAGGCACCACCGAGGCCGTCCAGGACAGCAATAACCATAGGCTGAGCGGTGACTAGTGCCCTGCAGCGCCGCGCCCGTCTAACCCTCCTTGGTACTAGAAGACAGCAAAGCCAGGGTTCAACCAAACCTGAGTCAGCCCGGGACCTGAAGGCCGGGACCCTGAGCGTGGCCCAGCCAGGGGTCCATAACGTTCTGGGGCCCACGGCATTGAACCGTGGGCATGGATGTCCCAGACAAAACTTGGTGGGAAGAAGTGTGTGGTGCCCGGTGGCTACCCGCTTCCCAGCCTTGGCCTGAGCGCTTTTGATAACTAGTTCATGGTTCTCTAATTCCCAAAGAGCATCCTAAGAGAGGATGGAAACAGGTAGGAGGGCGTGTTCACCAAGGCCACCCCTTCCCCAAGCCTCAATTACGAAATCAGTGAAATCTGCCCTCGTCCCAAGGAGCTCAGATCGGCAGCCTGGAGGACCACAGGGGACAAATGAGGACACGAGACAGACACTGTCCCCTCCTGCTGGCAGCCCTGCCCCAGGATGCCTGCAGGGTGCGGAGGACTGCAATGTCCAAAGGGCATATGGTCAAGGTCACAATGAGAAAAACTGCAAACGTCTCGTGGAGGTTTAAGATAAACTCAAAGACAGGGAGAGGACACACAGAAATGGGACTTAGGCTCCTCTTATAAGCAGCTGATTACACATTCTTCTGACGTCACCAACGGTTAATAAACACGGCTTTCTCAAAGACGCTGCCAGGGGCACACAGCCCATCTGACCCTCCAGACTCGTTCCGTTGGCTGGTGGCCCCTCCCCACTGCTCCCCCCACAGGTCCCAAATCAGCAGTGCAGGTCCCTGGGGCAGAGGGCTCCCCTGTCCGGCTCCATATTTTCTCCCCCCTGCCCCCATCCCCCAAGCTCGGACCCATCGCCTGGGAACACTGACCCTATTCTCTCTGCTCTGGGATCATGACCCAGAACACGAGCTGCCTTCTCTCCCACTCATCTCAGTACCAGGGGGCAGGGAGAGGATGGCTCTCAGAGCTGGGAAATGCTAAGAAAAATCTCCCTGGAGCAGAGCCAGGAGGGGCTGGAAGAGATGGACAGCTACCAAAGCAAGGCTATCTCGAAGGGAGAAAAAGGCTGTACCTGCCAGGGGTGCAGCCCAGACCACAGTGGGGATCGCGGGGGAGTTGGGAAAACCCCAGAACAGAGCCTCCGGCCAGTGAAAACCCCGGTATTCTCCCCACCCTCATCCACTCAACAATGCTCCTTTTTTCTTGGGCAGTGACCCCACATGTCAGGGCTGTTCTTGCACAAGGCTGGCCCTGAGGGCTGTCCCCTGCTCCCTGGGTGGCTCCCTGCTCTGGGGCAGAGCCTGGCTGAGTCAGTCCCAATCCCTGGGGGCCGCAAAGCAACCCCCCAACCAGAGCACATCTCCCCGCCAAGCCCCTGGCCCCAGGACAAAGCCACCTCCATGTCCCTCGCATGGCCAGCAGGGCAAGAATGACAGGAAAAGAGATGGAGAGCACTTCTTCACCCAGGAGGTCAGACCCCACCTGCCTGCAAGGGCGGGGAGGGGGCATCTGCCTTTATTTCAGACAGGCCCGGGGGTCAAACTCACACTGACTCTTAACAAAAATTCAAAACTTAGCAAGGATTCTTTAAGGTATTTCAAGAAGCATGAAGGTTGGGTCTCACTGCTGGAATGAAATGGCAACCACAGATGAAGGCCCAGCTCAGGCTTCGATCTAACTCCAGGATGGAGCAGCCTGACCTTCGCAGCCACCTGCGGGCTCGGTCCCTTCACACAGGGGAGCCGGGGCCAGGACTCAAGAACAGCAGCTAGAAGTGGCGGGGCGGGAACACAAACACAGCTTCCAGAAGGGTGCGGTCTGAAAGCCCAAGACAGTAATGCCACTTGGCGCCCCACGATGCCCAAATGCGACTCGGGCTCCTCTGCTTGCCAGGAGCTCAGGTTCTAGAGTGTTCCACAGCGGAGACGAAGAAAATCAGGCTGACTGGAAAGATATCAGATGTGGCTATGAAGTAATGCGACTTCCTGATCAAATTAATAGTTGTTCCTTGTAAGAGATGTTTAAATTCCAAGTTACTTATTCACACCAGATAATTCTTCCTTGATTTCAGAGGTAGCCAATACTACCTTGGTATACATCCCTCCAATTTTCAGATAAATCTCCCCAAATTGGAGTCACACTACATAAACAGATTTGGATCCTACTTTTAAAGTAAGTGCTATAATGGACATTTTCCTATGGCATTACACGTTCTTCTAAATCACTGCCATTTAAAGGCCAATAAAGCATCATTTATTTCACCAACTCCCTACCATTTAACATTTGGTTGTTTCTAATTGTACAATAACGTAAGAAAAAGGATTAAATTGTATCCCATATACTCTTTTTTTAAAAGGGAAAGAGGAGTGGGATATATATGGTTAAACCTGTAAAACCACTTTTCAGAAGACAAAGACGTAAGCTCCAAACAACTACCTAAAACAATGCATTTAGTGGGAAACCTCAGCTCTGGATCCTGCCAGAAAATAAGATGTTCGACAACTACTCCTGCTACCTGTGCCCTGTTTCTTGCTCAATTCTTCTCTGAACTGAGCCCCAAAAGATGTTTCCCAAGTTCTGCAGTAAGTTCCCTGTGCTACTGCCACTGACCGCCCCCCTCGGCTGCTAGGGCATCCTCCTGCACCCAGTTCCCGAGGGGGGCCAGCCACGACAAAAGCCCACCCATGGCTCCCCTTACGCTACCAAAGGAAGCCCAAGCCCAGAGTTCCTGAGTGCCTGCCTCCAGCTGGGGTCCGGCCCCAATCTGCCCTCCCCAGGCTCCTGTCGGCCAAGCAAGACTCCTTCCTGCTCACTGCTTCCCAGGAACACCCTGCATCCCCACCTCCTTGTTTGGAATAGGATTTCCTCAATTAATCGGCCCATGAACTTCTGTAAGGATCCTCCTTCGCTCTGGGTCTACTTCTTTATAAACCTAAGACCCACAGACGCTGCCTGGGTGGCCACTCAACGCCCCTGTGCTTCCGCTACCACTGAAAGGGGGAAAGGAGGCACCAGCCCCGGAAAGGGTCACTTGAAGTGGCTCCTGACACCTGGTGGCCTCTCGGGATCAATACGCCCTGCCCACTCGGCACCTCCAGCAGGCCGGTAGTGCCCGGGCCGGTGTGTGGCCTCAATACCACTGGATGGGCTGACCCCAGCCCCTGGCTGGCACCGTTGCCGTCCACAAAGCCAAGGTGGGAGGGAAAGGGGCGTTTTCACTTCTCCTCCAGGACCTTCTCTGCCCTCAGCAACTCCTCCAGAGGGGGCCCTGCTCTGCAGACCCACTGCCTCTGCATCCAGCTCCCCGGACCCCCAAATGACCATTCTCTTCTGGATGGGGTGAGAGCACACACTGGGGTCCCCCCACCTCCAACACAGGCTACCCAAGGAACGCCCAGCGCATCTCCCATGGTTTCAGGAAACGTTTTGTTCCTTTTGGGTAAAACTGCCTTAATTTAAAAACCTACCTATTCAGACATCTGGCAGGCTCTTCATCCTTACCATTCCCCTGGGAGGAGAGAACAGTCAGGTGATTCCACACCCATTTTACAGACCAGAGAACTGAGCACTCTGAAGGTCTGCGTGAGGGCAGATGTTAAGCCTGGGGCCCATCCCTGGGGCTTCACGAACCAAGGTTTGCTTCCTGCTACGAACAGGGCCTGGGCCCAGGGTCCCGGGTGTGGCCCTAAGGTACAAGGACAGAGCAGGGGGAGGGGAAGAGGCAGGTCTCTGCCCACCATGCCACCTCCACCTGCACCAGCTCCCACCAAAGACAGACTGAGGTCCAAGCCCCCGGCCACAGCACAAGGGTCCCCTGTCACACTGCCCGTGCCCGCTCCCCCCTCCCCGCCACCGACCATGAACGCAGTACATGTCAAAGGCCAGCGCTGGGTCAGGTCTCGGGGGCCCGTTCCTCCGCCTCCTCTAGCTGGTGAGCTCCCAGCCTTCCCCAGAGGGGATGTTCACACACTCCCTCCTCGGGGGGCCCGGGCAGGCCGTGGCTCTGTGGCCAGTCTGGCATGCTGCCCTTGTCCCCCGCCAAGCCTGCCTCCCCCCACCCCCGGCGCGGGGAGCACATGGGGTTGTGGAAACAGCCAAGCTTGCGAGGCAGAGGGAGCCGGTGCCAGGTCCTGGCCCACCTGCTGGATGGCCCTGGGGCGGAGCGAGGCACTTAACCTCACCTCCTAGAAAGGAAGGAGGGTACCTGCTTCACAAGGTGTCGAGTGGCTGGAAGGAGAAAGGACGCGAGCCGCACAGAGCGCAGGGCAGACGCTCCGCGTGTACTTCTCCTCCCCGTCAACACACAGTCGGGGCAGCAGGCGTCGGCTGATCCTGCACAGCTGCCATGGACTAACCCTGGGCAGGAGTCTGAGGGGCACAGTGTTCTGTGCCTGCCCTGGCCTTTCTTACCACTGCCGATGGCAGGCCTGAGGTCAGGGTTATCTGCTTACCAACGGTCCTGGCTTCCAGCACGACTCACTCGCTCACGAGGCACTGTCCTCGACTCTTTACTCCTCAAAGACCCCAGCAGGAGAACACTACTGTCACTTACATCTCGTTGATGAGGAAAGAGATTCTAAGAGGCTATGAGGCCGGGGCCAGGCTGTACTGGCAATGGGCTTTGAATGAGGCAGGCTGACCAGAAGGAAGGGAGGAAGGGGAAGGGGAGCAGGAGGGAGGGAGGAAGGAACCCCCCTGCATAACTGAATTCTATGTTCTCTCCTCACAGTCACACTTGTCCAAACCTTGCCCACAACCTCCTCCTGGCAGGCCTTTTATCCCACAAAGTTCCCTCTGAATGCCCCCTCCTCCAAGAAGTCTTCCTTGACCCTTCCCCGCAGGTAGGCATGGCAATCCTTCTCCCCCTCCCTGTTCTCAGCATGTGCTACTCCAAGTCCCAGGGACCAGTGGGTTCTGGGGTGTGAGCGCAGAACTGCCCCAGGGCTGCCGTGAACAGGGCCCCACTAAAAAGGCCAGCGTGCAGCCCAGAGTCGGCAGGAAACCAGGAGAGCCACGCCCGGAAACCGGACCCCGGCAAGGGAGGCTGCACCCTGAAGCACAAGCAAAGCGGGCCCTGCAGCAGTCAGAAGAGGACGCACTGCGCGGCCCACACCCAGGCACGTGCCCTCCCCATCCGGCTGGCACCTGCCTCCACGGCCATGAATGCTCCCTGTCCCTGCTTCCTGGACAGCAGGGCCAGGAGGTGGTCTGGCATGTGCCCACACCCAGCACGTGTCCACGTCCAAGTGCAGGATGGCCTGGCCTCCGTGATCCACGGGAAGACATGTAAACTGAGAAGTTCAGATGCTGGAAACCCCCAAAATACAGCAAAGCTCTACTGTGGCCGACCCTCTCTGACCATGAGCTCCGGTAGCAAGGGCCCCATCTCACCGGGCCTGTGCCCCCCACGGTGTCTAATACTGCACACCATCTACAAAATGACAACAGCGGTGGTGGCCTACCACGCACCTGCCACGTGCGGGTACCTTCAGGCCCATCTCAACCCTCAGGACGCCCCCCGCAGTGGGGGCAGCTCAAGTCACTTAAGTTAAGGACATTAACCTTCTAGAGTACAAATACCATAAATGTCCCAGGTCTCAGAGGAACAGAGCCAGGACTGAAACACAGATCTAACACATGTGAAACATGTTTTTCCTACTGCTGTCCTGATATTCTAATAAGCGTCCACTGAATGAATGACAGCCATAAATGAACAGAAAGTATAGCTAAGAACGAAGACAGTCCCTCTCTCCTCAGCCAGGTACCTTCAATGCCAGTCCCTGGGTGGGCCTGGATGCTGGAGGTTTTAGAAAACCCCTGTTACTTTTCCAGGTCACCACCCCCCTGCAACGTGTAAAAGGATTTGTTTGAGGCTGCGATCTCACTGTTTTGAGGTTGTTGATCATACACCCTTTCCACGGACGTGGCTGGAACTGGGCCAGGTAGAGCTGGGCCCTAACAGGGCTTTGCAGAAAAGTCCCTTTTCTGTCTGCCTTGTCTTCATTTCAGGGGGAACTGGGGCTGGTGGGGTGACCCAGGTCCTGGCTTCAGGACGTTGTGGGGCTCAGGAACACGGGGAGATGCTAGTGGGCAGAGAAAGGGAAAGGAGCCTCAGACAAGGAGAAGAAAATTAAAGTTTCAGCCCTATCCCTAAAACCTTTCTCACACAGCTACTCCCAGGATAAGAAAGCCAGGCTGCCCATCGAGGCCCACACTTTGAGTAAAGTCTTAAAAACAGCTTGGTATTGGCACAAAATACTGACCCAGGTCAGCCACCTGGGCCACGGGTGGCTTCAGGGCACACACAGCTGTAAAGCTGGGGCTCAGAGAGGTAAAATGACTTGCCCAAGATCACACAGCTAAGAGAGGCCAGGATTCAAATCCACCCCAGTGTGTGCAGAGAGGCGAGAGGAAAGGCGAGAGGTAAGGAAGGGTTCCCTGGGGGAGGCAGGTAAAAGACAGGCCAGGTGGGCTTCTGAAGGCAGGAATACCAGCGGGAAAGCACAAGTGGGGATGGAGGTGACAAAAGCCCACATGCTCTCTTGGGTCACTGCAGGAAACATTTAACACACGTGTGGGTCAACCCACTGACCATTCTTCCCTTTGGGGCTGTTACCAACAGGAAACCTGCGACCCTGTCAAGCAGGGGCAATGCCATCTTGAGGCCACACCAACAGGCAGCTCCACCTGCCCAGCCCTACGCGCCTGGAAGAGCAAAGTACAAAATACGCCCGGTGGGGACTGTGCACCCCGGCCTGGGCCGGCCCCAGCGGGCTGGGAGGAGGCTAGTTCTTATCTGTAGCCTGATTAAAGCCAGACTGGATTTCCAAGATCTTTAAGCCCTAAGGCCAGGAGCGCTATAATCAGGTGCCGCTTCCTGGAGTGTATCAGGGTTCTGGGGGCCACGCTCTAACCACAATCTCTCCATGACCTGTCAGGGGCAGGCCTGGCACCTGCCCAGCATCCTGCAGGGAGTTGCCCACGGCCATTCCCACACCACACCCCCGATCCCTGACGGCCCACCCACACCTTCCTGCAGCTCTGGTCTCAACCCTGTCCCTGACACCGCTGCTGCCTGAGAGACCAGTATGCAGACCCCATTCCCACCCTGAGTTCTGAGCCCACGGGGAACCTTCTCCCCTCCCCCAGAGCTCTCTGCTCCCATCATTCTGGAATCTGGCTTGCAAAGGACCAGCCTCTCGCTGCTCTCCCCTCTGGCCCCATCACCCAGGAAGGCCAGAGCCACCAGCCGCAGGGGAATTCCATGGGGACAAGCCTATGAGCAAATGGAGGAGCACAAGAAACAAAAACAACGAGGCGGCCGGGTGCGGGGTAACAGGGAGCAGCGGGGACTGCGGGCAAGTGGCGACGAATTCAAAGAGTAAAACGTAAATGTCCTGTGGGGGCCAAGTGTGTCACTTGCAGGCCAGGTACTGTCCAAGTCCCCAGGCCCACCCCCTCTACACAGCTGGGGAGGCTGAGGCCCAGCCGCAAGGGAGGGTGGGGAACGGAACGAAGGTCAGGCAGTAATTACTGAGAGTCCAGGATAACACTGAGCTCGAAGCCTAGGCCGGTGCTAATTAACCACCTTCCCCCACCTGCTGAGCTACAGCCCTGGCAAGTGATGCTGCACGAGGCCGGCAGCAGGTGGAAACTGGGACGTGGATAACCCACAGGGCCTCCAGATAAAGGACTGAAAGCTGCCCACACAGGGCCTGGGCTTCATTATATGCGGTAACAGATCGATGCTGACCATCCCCCAACTCCATGGGGATCTCAGAGTCTGGAGGAGGAAAAGTGGGGGGGTGGGGTC
>NW_020185338.1:23902-52819 GCF_003031525.2 Neophocaena asiaeorientalis asiaeorientalis | reverse complement strand
GACGAGGGGCGTTGTCTCACACCAGCGGGAAGGGCCGCCTCAGGTACCCAGGCTGGTTAGGAAGGAAGGAGGAGGAAAATCCACACTGTGCCAACTGGGTCCAGCCCCAGGGACCCCAGCCAGGGGCAGGCTCTGGGGCTCCAGGGCCAGAACCAGTCCAGCTATGGAGCCAGAGAGGTGGGGGGAAGGCACATTGAAGGGCCCCATCCCTGTAAGTTGTCCCCTAAAGAGCCCTGACTTCACAGCCCAGGCCACATGGCCTTTCAGCCTGAGATGAAAGTCTGCGTGTGAAGTTCCAGGTCTGATGACGATGATTCACCAGGCACCGTGTCCTCACCACTGCACGCAGAGCATTTCAAGATCAGATCAAATCTTCAAGCCTCACCTCTCAGAAATAGGCAGATGGGCCAGGTATGTCTCCGGGCAAACCCTCAGGTTCCTCTGGCAGCCTCTGAATTCAACTCCTCTAACGTGTGTGTGCATGTGCTGGGGGGCGGATTTCAGTGCAGCCTTCCGGTACGAGGGCCTCTCACCGTCGTGGCCTCTCCCGTTGTGGAGCACAGGCTCCGGACGCGCCGGCCCAGCGGCCACGGCTCACGGGCCCAGCCGCTCCGCGGCATGTGGGATCTTCCCGGACCGGGGCACAAACCCGTGTCCCCTGCATCGGCAGGCGGACTCTCAACCACTGCGCCACCAGGGAAGCCCTCAGTGCAGCCTTTGAATTCAACTCATCTAATGACCCCAGAGAGCCCTGCTGCAGAGCACAAGGCCTGAAGTATGCTGTGCCCCCTCATAACAAAGGCTCTTCAACAAATCACCAGGATGGAGGCAAAGGACAGAGGAAGGGAGACGCTGTGTCTTCTTGGAAGGTATTACAGCACTCAAGAGCCAATTAGAGGCCCTGGTTACAGGCAAATCAGGGAACTGATTAACAAGAACCAGTAATTAAAATTAAGTTATGTTTTCACTACATTTCACTGAACTCTCTAATTCAGACTTTTCACTGTTTCGGAACTAATTTCTGAGTCCAGTCTCTAGCCTGGGAGAAACCCAGTCCGCCCTGGGCCAGAACTGCCAGAGCATCCTTCCTGAACTGCTCTCCTCACCCACTCAAAGACCCTCCATGGCTCCCCAGTGCCCCTACACAAACCCGCACTGCCCCCGCCTTCCTTCCCCACTCCCAGCTCACTGCCTCCCAAAGCGCCTCCCTGTTCTGGCCCCTCCTGGTCCTTGAACCTGGCCCCGTGCCCTGTGGCCTGCACATCCCCAGCTTCCCTGCCACCCCCTCCCTGACCAGGCTCTTTTCTGCCTGTGTGTGGTCTGAACACAACTCAAATCTTAACTCTCAGGCCATCTTGATCTCGCCTCCCAGGCCGACCATAAACTCAACTTAAGACCATTTTGTGGGCTGTGCTCAGGGTCCCAGACACGCACAAACTTGCTTACAGGAAGTCGCTTACAGGAAAGTCACGACCATTGAGCAAGCCTCGGGCTAGTTCCTTTCTTATTTTGTCGAGGAGGAATTGTGCTAACCCAGGGCCCCAGGGCAGGGGCACCAGGATCTGTGCTGCCTCCCACCGCCTGGCTCCCTGGCTCGAATTTCCTCCCCAGCGTGTCCCCCACCGGGTGCTCTTGATAAAAGGAAACCATGAACCATGTCCCTGTCATAAAAGAGATAAGACCTGCCTACAGGAAGTGGTGAAACGGCTGGACGCGATTTAGTGCCCAGAGGCTCCCGGGTGCTCTGCAGCTTCGGGACCCACGGGGAAGGGCCAGGTAGGGAGGGACAGCCCAAAAGACTAGGGGAAAAGAGCACAAAACAAAATACCTCCAAGTGAGTGGTCACCAGGAAAGCCAGGGGCAGAATCAGGGAATCAGTACTTTTCCATTTCTCCGTGGACGGAACACTCCAAGCACCTTCTCCTGCGCCATGACACTGCCTCTCACGGCAGCTGAGAAACTCTCGAGCAAACAAAAACGGCAAACGGATCGGTCGTTATCGTCAAAGCTCGGCTGCTGCGGAACCTACGCAGATGGGTCCCCACATCAGTAGCAGTCAACGGAACCACCCAAAGGGTGGACGGGCAAGCAGTGTACACGACCTGGCGTCCAGCCATCTGCCGCCATCGGATGCCCCCCATAAGCCTTTGTCCAGGGTGAACAGCGAGTAGGGAAATCACTACGGCCTCTGCCTTCTCTCTCCATCCTCCTCCCAACTCAACTAACCAAAGTCAGAAAATGGAAGGGCAGGGGCGGGTACTGAAGTGGGCGAGAAGACACAAACGAAAAAGCCTGGGTCCTCGAGCGAGGCAGGCTGCTGGTGAACCCCCGACTGTTTTTGCCAGCCTTGCATCCACGGCCCACCCTCCATATAGTCCCAGGGGAGAACCTTTCTCGCCTACTTTTAATTCCCAGGGGTTTACCCCTTCCTCACTGTCAGGATGGGCATGGGACTCAGGCCTGGCCAATTAGAACATCGCATCAGCCAGACCTGTGTCGGATTCAAGAACAGGTGTTACAGATTGAACTGTGTCCCTCAACAAAATAGGTTAACTTCTAACTCCCACAGCTGTGAATGTGGCCTTATTTGGAAACAGGGTCTTTGTAGAGGTAATCAAGTTGGAATGAGACCATTAGGGTGGGCCCCGATCCAATACAATGGTATTCTGATAAGAAGAGGAAAAGTGCCATGCGAAGACACAGGCACACAGGGAGAGGAAGGCCAGGTGGAGAGGGAGGCAGAGGTTGGAGTGGTGCAGCCGTAGGTCAGGGGCCTCCAGAATCTGTAAGAGGCAAGGAGGAGCCAGAGGGAGTGTGGCCCTACCAACGCCTTGATTTCCAACTCCTTGCCTCCAGAACTGAGAATAAATTTCTGCTGTTTGATTTTGTTATGGTAGCCCCGGGTAACTAATATAATAGGTATGCAACCCAAGTCGGACCAATCAGAACCAGCAAGCGTCAGCCAGCCAAGGGACTTTTGCTGGAACTCAGGGCAAAAGGAAAGTCATACTTGCTTCCTATGAAGTTGTTAAACTTATGGGATGGAGTTGCTGGCAACCTTTTTCACACGACCTGGCAAAGCCGTCCCCAACGGAACCCACACAAGGAGCCTGAAAAGTGAAGAAATGCTTCCGATGACATAAATTCGAGTCCTTGATGGCCTAAAACCTAGACTTTTTCAGACATACGTGCTAATAAATTCTATTTATTCACATTTCCTTAAGTCTCCTTTCAAGTTGAAAATCTGTCACTTAACTACCTAAAGAGCTTTTAAGTTTTATCATACACGAAGTACAATTTGTTTTTTTTTAACATAACGTACGTCCAAATAAACATGAGCCCCGACAGTCAACCCCTTGGGCATCTAAACTTTCAACACTAACAGCACTGGTGTCCTTCTCCTTGGTACATGCCTTCCACCTTCAAAGTTTTGTTTCCATGATGGCCAGGACTCATCCCAAAGGTACACTTGATCTTTGTTAACAAAAACCAGCTCAGCCAAGTTCAGAATAAACAGTGAAGATGTGTTTGATTTTAAGAAATGTTGACTGAAAATGGCTTGAACCTGAGGACAGAAAGTTTAGAGGGAGGTAGGTCTCTAGAGGGTTTCAACAGCTTGAGGTCAGCAAGAGCCCAGGCTCTTTTCAGGTTTTTATTCTGCCATGCTTCCTATGATAGATTTCTGTCCTCATGCCTTTCGCCTCCTGGTCACAAAACAGCTGCCATAGCTCTAGGTACCCTGTCCCCAGAGGGTATCTGGAAGGCAAGAAAAGGGGGGCAAAGGTCAAACTGCTACCTTTATGTAACACAGGAAATATTCTTCCCCCTTACATCTTACTGGTCAGAACAGCAAGACATGGGTGTCTCTAGCTGTAAGGGAGGCTTGAGATGCAAGTCTTGGACAAAGGGAACTATGTTGTCATGACAGGCCTAAGTCAATCACCAATGCCACCTGGGGCAAAAGAGAAATGGTGGAAGATGGAGAGTGAAGATGTGCCAGGAAGGCAACTTCCCAGATGCTAAAGAAAAATGGAGTCCACGTGCCCCTTACAAATCCTAAAAAAACACTTCTGTGGCTTCTACGTGACCTTAGGGTGAAGTCAACAAATAGGAAGAATCAATTATCAAGCTCCCCCACCCCCGCACGTGCCAGGTTCTTTGCTAAGTACTTAGATGAATGCCCTCAAGGACCTCACGGGTAAGGGGGAGTGGGGGGCAGGAGCTGGTCAACCTTAAACGGCAGAGCATCTGGAGGGAGACCAGGGATCCTGGGCCAGGCCCGCGGCAGCCCCCAGGAGTGAGCCGTCTCCTGGGGGGTGGGGGGCGCATATGGGAAGTCAGGGAAGGCTGCCACTAGGAAGCGACACCTGACCTGCATCTTTAGGATGAAAACGGTGTGCCAAGGTGGGTCACGACAGGCATGTGCAGGCACAGAGATGGGGCAGTTAGGGGTTCGCTGTGTCTGACTTGGGGAGTGGCAGAGCCCAACCTGGGAGGAGCATGGTAAGCGGTTCTCGGGGGCTAGACTTTCACCTGAAGACAAGGAAAGCAGGGGAGTGACTCAGGTAGTCTCGGTGAGAGACGATGCCACAAGGTGGAAGCTGGGCCAAGAGGCAGGGATGCCAGTCAGAGGTGTGGCCGTGCTAGGTAAGGGGTGACGGGGGACCTACGACCGAAGGGCGGAGGTAGGGATTGGCAAGGAAACATCCAAAGGGAGAACCACCAGGGCCCCAAACTGACGAGCTGTGGATGTGGAGGGACAGAGGGACGTGGGCTGGCTGCCTGGGTGGGAGATGGGAGGCACTGCTTCCTTATGACTCAAGAAAACAGGAGAGGGAGCAAGTCTGGAGAGGACGGAGGTGAGTCAAGATACAGAACACGGTGCCTCCAGGCAGAGATGCTTCCCAGACATTCGAGGCCTGACGAGGGTAGGGGCAGACAAGTACAGCTCCACTCAGCTTCACCCGGCTGCAAAAGACCATGTGAGGATCAGACTTCCTGGGGCAAAGCAAAAGCCAGGGGAACGGCAGGCTGCAGGAGAGCTTCTCACTGCCTTAAATAGAAGCAAACTGCTCTGGCTGATCTGCAAGTTGACACAAGGAGGGCTGGGTTGCCCTGGGGGACCCCCACAAAGCACATTTTAAAGAAAGCCCAGTGGTTACGCTACTTCTCTCGTCCGTATTGTCAGTGTGTAGAATCAGAACTGAATTGCGTTTGTAAAAGGCTTGTCTTCCAAGAGCCTCGAGTGGGCAGGATACAGCCCCTCTTATCTTGTCCGCGTCTGTGCAGTGGAGAGGTAGGTCCTTCCACTCCAGCCCGCCCTGTGATCCACCAGGTCCCTGTCCTGCACACTGAGCCCTGCACTCGTGAGCATCACTTGTTCCAAATGGTTCTCCAAGATTCCCGATTGGCTACTTCTGCCAAGTCCACCGCAAGAGAGAAGGGAGCAAAGGCTGACACCAGGAGTCAGGGGTCTCAAGGGGGCGTCTCTTGCAGCTGGTCTCTGAGAGCATCCCCTCCATCCATGCTGCTTCTTAGCTCCCGCTCCTCTCCTCGCATGACTAACGCTTCCTCCTTTTATTCCCTCACCCACTCAGGTGGCAAATCACAGGCCTGAGAGGTCTGGCAGCGTAATTCTTGAAAGATGGGGTCGGGTGGGGACAGGTTAGATAGACCTCACAGCCGAACCACTGCAGAGCCCGCCATGACCAACAGCGTCCAGTAGGTGGCGCCACCATGGTCTTGGGAGGAAGTGAGTGACGCCAAGGAGTCAGCAGATAGCAGACGTGCACAGTACCTGCGCAGGAGATTAAAATGCTACGCTCTCCAATGATGGTGGCCAGAGGGTACTGAAAGAGATTCAGAGTCTCCCCAAAGCCAGGTTCTGTCTCCCCACCGATGGGAAGCTCCTCGGAGACTGGGGCAGCTCTGCCCTCAACTATATCCCAGTGCTCGGCACAGAGCCCACCTGGCCCGGCACACAGATGAACGAATGCTTGATGAATGGATCAAGCCAATGATGGCCAGACTCCACTCCCAGGGCTTCACCGCCCTGGCCATCCCGCTCGCCTCACTGCTCAACAGCTCTCTGCACACACAGTACCTTGAATGACTGAGGCCTGGGGGGAGTAGGCTGCCGGGGTCCGGGGCCCTGGCTCTCTTGGACCCCGACCTCCATCTTCCCGACTCTGCTCCCTGTACCACTGATTTTCAAACCTTCTCTGACCTGTGATGTCTTGCTTGAAAGGAAATCCCCCGCAAATCAAACGCAGATAAAAGAGTTGCAGCTACGGTCGGAGGGAGCCTGTTGTATGCGGGGGTCAGCAACGCCACCCTCAGAAAGCAGGTTCTGGAGGGTTCTGCTCAAACTGTGCTAGCCCCTCTTGCCAGCCCTAATCCAATGAGCTTGGGCAACCACCCGTGCCTCGCAATTCCTTAGCGTGGGAAATGGAAAACAGCACATGTAGCAGAAGTCTTTCGATCTGAAAGCTGAGTAACTTGCCCATCCCTGCCACTGTAGCACACACGGGGCGGTGGTTTCTATACCTTTTGAGTGAGGACTGTCAAGGACAACTCTGTCATGAGAAATTCCAGCACATTCCACTCCCGAGGGCACCAGTATCTTCAGTTTACCCTTTTGGTCACCAGAGCTTGCCTGGGAGGAGCCTTAATCTCTGCCTGAGGGTTCACACGGGGGTAGGGGAGAATTGCGAGAACAGAAAGCACCATGGGTTCAAATCCCAGCTCTGCCCATTAGTAGCTCTGTGACCCTAAAATTTACACATCTAAAAGACAGGGTAATTAATCATCTCTACAGCTCACAGGACTATCTTGGGGTTTACACGGGGATTTTTTTTCAAGTGCTTTATAAACCACTCCCAAATGTTAGCTATATTTACACTGATTTTATTGCTGGGCTTCTAAAGGCCAAGCAGAACAGACTGGGTTTCTCCTGAAGGTCTTTTATTACAGATGCCAGGCAGATTTACGGCAGCCTGCTTCTCCCACCAGGATCCCACGATCCTGGACTCTGTACAAAGTCTACGTCTTGGTGTCAGACACTGGCTGACACCCCCCACCCAGGGAGGCTTAGTCTGGGCTGTCCTTATCCTGGGGGTCCCATCTGTCCCGGTGGGAGTACAAAAGGAAACGCCCAGAGCCTGCCTGAGAGTGATCCAGGAGCCTGGACGTCACCAGCCTCCTGGCTTGTGAGCAACCCATCCCCTGTCCTGGTCCGCTCTGCACTCACGTAATACCTGCCTGCCTCACCACCCTCCTGCCAAACCCAGGATCCCCAGGGGCCGATGACCGGAGTACATGAGCTCAGGCACAGAGGAAAGGTGCTGCATCTCCCCTCCCAGGTTCAGTCCCCCACTGTGACAGCAGGCAGTGCAGTCTAGGGAAGGGCCCCTGGGCACAATCCCCTGGATGCCCCCAAAGGACTCAGAAGGAGCTTCCATGGCCCCACCACATTCTTCACCACCACTGCTTAAAACCAGTGGTCCTCAGACGGGGGTCCTCGACCAGCAGCATCGACACACCCAGAAGCTTATGCAAATTCTCGGGCCCCTCAGACCTGCTGGTTCAGAGACTCTGGATTGCGGCTGGCCACCCGGTGGAAGACGCTCTCCTGGGGACTCTAGGGACACTCAAGTTTGAGAACCACGGCTTTAATCCACTGAGCCTTACCCTGGCTGCCTATTAGAATCGCCTGGGGAACTTTAACATAAACCAATGCTCAGGACCCAACCCCCGAGATTGTGATTTAATTAATGCTGCCCCCAACAGTACGTGTGCGAATTTTTTTCCTCAAATACTTTAAAAAGAATACAAGGAACACAGAGGGCTCTTAGGGCAGTGAAACGACATGATACTATATGGTGTCTGATACTGTGATACGACACTATAATGGTGGACACGTGTCATTATCCTGCAGACCCCAGTGTGAACTATGGACTTTGGGAAACGATGACACGTCCGTGTAGGTTCATCGGCTGTAACAAATGCAGCATTCTGGCGGGAGATGGTAATGGGGGAGGCTGTGTGTGTGTGGACAGAGAGTACCTGGGAACTCTGTACCCTCACCTTAATTTTGCTGTGAACCTAAAACCACTCTAAATAAAAAAATCTTGGGAATTCCCTGGCAGTCCAGTGGTTAGGACTCCGTGTTCTCACTGCTGAGGGTCCAGGTTCAATCCCAGGTTGGGGAACTAAGATCCCACAAGCTGCACGGCAGAAAAAGAAAAAAAAAAAAGTGCCTTCCCTGGTGGCGCAGTGGTTGAGAGTCCGCCTGCCGATGCAGGGGATGCGGGTTCGTGCCCCGGTCCGGGAAGATCCCACGTGCCGCGGAGCGGCTGGGCCCGTGAGCCATGGCCGCTGAGCCTGCGCGTCCGGAGCCTGTGCTCCGCAACGAGAGAGGCCACAGCAGTGAGGTCCGCATACCGAAAAAAAAAAAAAAGTAGTCCATAAAATAAATACAATACAAAAAAGAAGAAGAAGAAGGTGATTGTGATTCAGGCGGTCTGTGGAGCCAGGGCTGATGCTCGGGAGGAGAGCAGGACAGCCAGGTTTCGGAGTCGGCAGGTCAGACCACACGGCTCTGGCGCTCGGGGAAGACACCGAAAGGAGGGAATTAACAGTCACAACTGACAGAGGGAAAGTTGGGTGGGGACAGGCGGGCTTTCTTGAAGGCACTTTCTTGTAGCCCATCCAATGGCTCATTCATCCAACTGAGCTTTCACCGTCTTCCCTCCCCACATCTGCCTTAACCCCTCCCTCTGGTGTAGTCAGTACATCAAGCGCTGGCCCGAGTCACTCCATTTGGAGTCAACCACAGTCCCCACTTTCTAGGTGGGGAACTGGAGCAAGTCACCACGTGTACCTGCTTTGACCTCCGTTTCCTCATCTGCATATGGAGGGTATTGAGAGGCTGGAGTGGGATACGGCGCAGGGCACAGGGTAAGCACACACCACAGTGAATGCAGGTTGTAATATGCAGCTGCTACAGCCTGGAGCCCACGTCCGAACACCCTTCACTCCATAAATGCTCACTAGTGTCTGCTCCGGGCCAGAGGCTGGGGGTACAGAATTTGCACCCCTTTGACTCCAGGGAGGCTCGAGTCCCTCCATGAAGGGCAAGGAGGACGTCCCTGAGGCTGCTGGCTTCCCACCAGGTGGTCTCTCCTTGGAGCCTGTCACCTGTGGCGAGGGGAGCCTCTTCCCCAGAGGGAGCCTCCGAGGGTCGCCTGTGTCCTGACAGGCACTGCTGCTTAAGAACCCATGTTCTAGAGAGAGCCCAAGGGTTCGTGTTACAGAAAACAGCACATTTTCTGCTTCCCGTTGCTTTTTGGGTTTTTTTTTGCCTTTTATGTTTTATAAGCCTTTTACTGAAGTGTAACATACGATAACAGAAAAAGCATGTATCCCAAGTGAGCAGTGTGATGGACATTCACAGAAGGATGCCCAAGATCAAGACTGAGAAGAGAACGTTTGCAGGACCCCAGCAAGCCCCGTCAGGTCCCCCGTGTCCCTGTCCCCAGAGGTAACCACTAGCCTGCCTTCCAGCTCCCCCTACCCCCGCCCCAGAGTAGTTTCACCTGTTCAGGAACTTTACCATCAGTGCTCTTCCAGGTCTGAGCAGCATGTCAACGGGACATCCGTGTTTTGCACGTGGTGGTCTTTGGTTCGCTGTCATCGCTGCATATGTGACTATGACACCCTGATGTACCCATTCTCCAGCAGATGGACATCTGGGCTGTTTCCACGCTGAGGCTATTATGACTACTCCTGCTTTGAACATTCTATGCCTGTCTTTTGGTAGACACAGCGCTCCTTTCTCTTGGGTAGATACCTGGGGTGGAACTGTGGGGTCAAAGGGCAGGGATAGCTCAGCTTTAATCAAAGCCATGTTCCAAAACCCCACACCAATCCCCAGTGCTTTACCCTGCTTTATTTCTCTCCCTATCGCTCTGCACCATCTCACTCACTTCAGACGTTTATCTCTTTTTAATCTTTTGCCCTTCTAGATGTCAACGCTCCATAAGGGCAGGGATTTTTGTTCACTGCTAAGTCCCAAGAGCCTCTGGGGACACTGCCTGGCCCAGAGAAGATACTCAACAAACACCTGTAGGCCAGCCTCTGAGCTTTTCTGCATTCTCACCTGCACACAAGAGTCGGGACACCTCTCAGCTGTCCCTCTGTCCTTCCTCCCGCAGCTGCCTTTCTTTCTATTCATCCAGTCCCCAGTCCCAGATGCCGATCAGGACTCGACTGAAGGCCGAGAGCTCCCGGCAATCCATGCCATGCTGTATCCCTTCCCCAGGACGGAGCATCCAGCCTCCTGGGAAAAGCCCAGCCTCAAGTCTCGGTCCTGCGAAGGCCGGCTGACTGCACTGCATTCCTGAGTGCCGGCTGCAAGCCAAGCCCGCAGGAGTCAGGAGGGGCAGCCAGAGCACCCAGTAGTGAGGGGAGAGAGCCGTGAAAGTGGGTCAAGCAGCCCCATGGGGCTGAGGCAGGTGAGGCCTTTGGATCATAGGAGCGCTCCGGAGAAGCTGGACCTGACCCAGTCCAGGGAAAGCAGAGAGGGCTTCAAGGAGGAGGTTTCTCAGGAGCTGCCTGTTCCGAGATGCCTATAATTCCCCAGAGAGAGAAGCCTGGGGCAGCCACGGCAAGTGGAGATGGGCATGTGCAGAGCTGGAGGGGTGGAGGGATAGATGCAGCAGGGCCGAGGGGGATGGGGGAGATGGAGTTGGAAAGATCTCAGGGTAAGATGGTGGTGGGTGGAGACAAAGGACTGCCAGGCCAAGTCCCTGGGCTCTGTCCTAAGGACCAGGAGCCCCGGGGGTGTCCTGAAGAGGTCACCCGATGGCAGTGTGTCGGGCACAGGCAAGAGAGCACCTGCCATCTTGCTGAACCGCAAGATGTGAGCCGGCAAGTCTGGGGAGTGTATGCCTTTCCCCCAGGTGCCCCGCGGTACAGGCGCTGCCCGTCCCCAGACCCACTCGGAGCAGCAAGGGCTTGGAGGAGCAGAGATAGGAGGCTGGAGCAGTGCACCCCCCATGGGAAGGCGGGAGCCAGAAGGAAGGAGGTAAAGTTGGCACGGAATCCACAGACTTGAACACCTTGCCTGACCCAAGGCTGGCCCTCCGTGCAACAGCCGTGGCTCTCTCTACCTCACACTGCCAGCCCTTCCAGAACCTTCCACGCCACCTTGGGGCAGGGCCTCCCCTCCGGAGTCTCAGACCCTGGCGTCACCAGGGCAACAGCCCACAAACACGGGAGCCCAGGCCTCAGCGCCATAAACAACCCTGACAGATTCAATAAATAGAGATGTACTACAGCAATTTGTGGGGAATTTATAAGAAATTAAAAATCCAGTGCGGACAATAAACAACCCATTGCAGAATCTGCCCCCGCTTAAAGCTGAGTAAACCACGTGCAAGCATTTTTCGAGCGTGACATTGCGAGGCTGAAAACCGGGCTTGGCCAGGAATGCTTCCTGAGCCTCTGAAGCTGGATGCTGCTGGGGAGAGGGCATCCGCACGTCTGCTCGCCTCACAGGGCGCTTTACAGTTTATACAGGGCCTGCGGTCGCCCATCTGCTCCTCCCAAAGGGGTGAGTTTGATTAACACCATTACGATGATGAACCTGAAGCACAGGGACTTGCCCAAGGTCACACAGCTGGTCAAAGTCAGAGAGGATGCAAACCCCGGTCAGCTGACTCCAAACCACTGTGCACACAGAGGCAGCCACGTGTGCATGTGCCACACCCACAGCAAGTGCACCCGGGTGGGGTCTGATGTGGGGAGCCGGCTGAATTCTCTAGGAATTTGCCCTATTTAAAGAGCATCAAAGGGGCCCGTTTCAAACGGATCAACGCATTCTCACTCACACTCCTGCACCACCCAGGAGGGCTCAGATCTCCAACTCTGCAGTGCAAGCGTGGCAACCTCACCAGGCTGTCTTCAAGATGAAAGGCTAAGAAATAAGGAGGCACAGATGGAGAGAATGACTGGGAGGTTTTCTACCCCGCTTTCTGAAGAGTCAGAGATTCACAGGAGGGGAGGGTGAGATGGAACCCCAGAGATCGCATCATTGCCAGCAGCCTGTTCCACAGAGAAGGAACCGAAGCCGGCCCGGCTGCACGAGGGCAATGAGCCCGGGGAACACAACTTGGGAACACCCGCGGGTGCCGCCTGGTCAGACTCTCCAGGTCACCGAACATTACAGGATTAGAACAACGGGAACAAACTTGGGTGGGAGAGATGAGTGCAGAACCGCCAAGCAGGGCGGGCAGGTGCGGGCCTTCTCCCAACAAGGGGTCACAGGCTAGAACAGGCAAGCATCGGTGGGGGTGGGGAGGGAGGGGACAGTGGACAGAGCTCAGGAATGGGGGTGACTCTGCTCCGCAGCAAAGGCCCATGCAAGACAACAGGGCTGGGTGTGTGGCATCCTCGGAAAAGTCTCGAAGGGCACAATAGGTTTTTATGGGAAACCAGGGAGGTCCAGTTAGCACTGGGGCAGGCGGGGAGAATGGTAAGAGTAGCAAAAGCCCAGGCCTATGGGAGTCAGGTCTCTCTGGTTCAAAGACCCCAGTGGTTGGTACTTGCTAGCTCTGTGGCCTTAGAGATGTCCTTAAGCAAGTGACATATCTGAGCCTCAGATTCCTCATCTGCACTATAGGGAGAATGATAAATAGATCCCCACCTCCCAGAACTACCAAGATAAAAGTCTAAATGTCCAAGAAAGATGGGGACCCAGGCTCAGCAATGACAAGGAACTGGTTCGAAGTCATGTGGTCAGGATTCCGTAGGATAGTGACCCATAACCACACGGGAAATTCTCCTCCAAAGTCTGGGCTGGACCCTTTCCACCACAGAAGCACTGCAGGGTTTGACTCCGGGCTGTACCCAACTCTCCCACCCTGAAGGGAACCTGACATGCAAGCTGATGTTTGACACTCTTTTTCAAAAACTAACTTTCCAGTCCTCAGTTCCCCGAAAACTAACTGGCAGCCGAAGGACAGGGGTGAATCCTGACACACCAGCACCAGCCACAGATTTCTGAACGCGGTTTTCGTGCCAGGCCTTGTAGTCGATGTCCTGACTCTATCTCAGTGAATCTTCTCAACCTCAGAGGGAGGTGCCATGAAAATCCCCTTCCACATGAGGAGGCTGGGACCAGAAGGCAAATGACTCACCCACCAGCACTTGTGCGCGGGTTGGTGTTAGGGAGACGGGAGCGCTCCACTCTCAGAAGTGGTCTGAACTTCAGCTTGGCTAGCAAACCGCGGGTATGTGCAAAGAAGAGCAAAGCACCTGGAAGCAGGAGGGGTCGCAGAGAGGGCGGGGAGGCCACGGTGCAGATGGTGGATGGCCCAGGGAAGCAGCCTGTAGCCCGGCGGTGCTGGAGACCACCCACCCAGGGGCCAACACCTCAGCATGTGTCCACACTCTCCGTCCCTTTCCCAAGGTCGGGAACACACACGGGCAACAGCCTCCAGCCATGAAGGACAGAGAGGGGGGCTCCGGGGCGTGGGTGAGAACTGAAGGAGGGGAGAGAGGACGCCTGAGAGAGAAACAGAACCTGGGTGCATTCGAAAGTCCAGCAGGACAAACTCCAAAACCAATGTCCCTTTCTACAATTCCCTATAATGTTTGGCTTTTTTTTTCCCCCCAAGGAGTACATACTACTTTTCATAAACTGTGAAAACAACAAATATGATTTATTATTCATATAGCCCACAGAAATAATCACCAACTTGCCCCAACAATATCAGAACCAGATGTTCATCACAGCACTATTTACAAGTGACAAACCAGAACCACAGCCAGCATCCACCAAGAGAATTCAGTAACTTTGCCGACAGAGAGAACATTACGCAGCCATTAAGAAAACAAGTCTGTGGGACTTCCCCAGCGGTCCAGAGGCTAAGACTCCGCACTCCCAGTGCAGGGGGGCCCAGCTTCGATCCCTGCTCGGGGATCCCGCATGCACGCCGCAACCAAGAGCCTGCATGCTGCAGTGAAGATCCCGTGTGCCGCAACTAAGACCCGGTGCAGCCAAATAAATAAATAAAATATATATAAAAAACTCAAAGGACGTTCGTGACAGGTGGCTGCTGGTTATCTCTGGGCCACAGGTAAAGACGTTTTGCTCTTACCAGCCACAAAGGAGGCTCTCCTGGACCACTTTGAAAGACATTTTCAAACTGCTTCTGGAGGGTCAGAGGATCAAGCGGGACGGAGGTGCCACCTTGGCAGGTGGCCCGGGTCCCACGGCAGCACCACACCATTTGAGGCAGCAAACGGGTCCAGAACGACCCGGCTAGAGAGTCCCTGGGTTCTGTGGACAGACGGGCCTGGCCTCAACACACCTCGGGGTGTTCCATCTTCTCCCCATCAGGCAAATGATGGCACTGAGGCCTCAGACAGCAAAGTGAGAAGGCTGAGGCCCAAAGCTGGCTTGGGGACACCCTTGTCCTTATTGAAGTGGGAGCCGGGAATGGTCAGCATGGGATATTCACTCGGTACATACTCTTATTAAGCACTGAGCTCAGGGGAGGGCTGGGCCTCACATTTATCAAGTTCAATAAATGGGTACCCCCAGCCCCCCACTGTGTATCTCCCCCTCCTCTTGTGCCAGGCTCCCTTCCCCTCAGGCCACACTCCTAGGCCATCAGCTCAGTCCCAAAGGCATCCTTTCTCCTCCAGGCTTTTGATGCTCCTGTCAAAACACTGTAAATAACGTATTTCCACTTGGCAGGGCCTGCAGCAAAAATATTGCCCAGGCAGGGAGAAGGGAGTGAGGCAAGGGCTGCTTCCACGCCAGGAGACCCACACCCTGCCTGCCCAGGGATCCAGGGGCCCCACCTACCAGGGATGGGAGAGGCTCCAAGTCGAGGCCAAATTTCTGCCCCATCAGACAAAGGGATGGGCTTCAGAAGACCCTTCAAGTGATCTCAGGAGCAAGAAAACCAGTGAGCTGCTGGAAGATCCTTACCAGCCCCCAACCTGACCTCAGGCTTCTCACGGCTCTCCTTTAGGAAGGCCTTCCCACCTGCCCCGGTCTCATCACATTCATCAGTCTTGTCACTTGTCTGGTAGATGAGCCTCAGAGAGGTTTTGCCACTTGCCTAGGGTTGCACAGCTACGAAGGGGAGAAGCTGGACCAGGGGCCAGTCACTGAATTCTCGGTCCAGGGGAAGGTGGGAAGGAGCAGAGCAAGCACTGGCTTTGCCGGTGCACAGCCTGGAACCCAATCCCAGCTCTGCCGTTCACCTTCTGGGCAGCACAGGGCAAAGCCACTCCACCCGCCTGAACCTCAGTGCTCTCGCCTGGAAAGCCAGAATGTGGGCAAGGCCCAGACTATCACTGCTGCCACCTGGGCTGGTTCACAGAAGCGCAGCCCAAAGACATCACAGCACTGTGGAATCGTTACGTGGGCATTTCAGAGCTCTGAAGCGATATCACTAGGTGATCGTTGCCCGGGTGCCCAGGCTGGTCACTTTCTTTTGAGAACTGGGGAGCCCTAAATGTTCCCCCAGGACACCTGATGAAAGCCCCCCCCCATTCCCATCGGACCTCTGAGCGCCTCCCAAGTGGCTTCTGTGGAAGTGATGAGTGAGCCCCGCTCCACGCCAAGTTCTTGGGACACAGCGTGAGCCGGGATCTCCTTATAGGGTATGCTCTGAGGGCACTGCAGGATGTTCAAAAAGAGAAAGACTCAGACTGCTGGTCCGTCTGGAAAACCGGCCTGCAGGGAAGGGGGACAAGGCAGCCAGGCCGACTGGGTCCCTGAAAGGTCTGCCCCTGCCTGTCACTCATACAGGACATCAGAGGACCTGGGAGAAAGGCGGGGCGGGGGGTGGGGGGGAGACTACAGGGTTCCCGGGGGGTTCTCAAGGTAGGGATGGCTGAAGGGGAGCCAAGCTGCAGCTCTGGGTTCACAAACTTTTGGAAAAGCCATGAAATCGCAGCTGTGCACATGCCTCCTGGGGCTTCCCCCAGCCAAGGGGAAGCTAGGATGCCGGGTTGGGGAGGAGGGCTTATGTGGCCAGGGTCAGGGGTCAGCACCCCTCAGAGGTGATGCCTTGGCTGGGCGCAGGGAGATCTCGAAACAGGAGGTAAATCAGCCTGCCCCCAGCCAGGGCAAACTCGGCTCCAATCCCAGAGGGCACCACAAACCAGGCTGCCCACGTCCCAGTCTAGGAGAGGCCTCGGGCTGCCACGTCCAGGAGGGCACCCCCAAGTGGGGACCCCATGGGACCACAGCAGGAACATCATCCCTGTCAGCCCTGCTCTTAGCAAACCAGACAGGTGTAACTGACACTGTAGACATTTCTGGCTTCTTTTCTTTTTCTTTACTTGTGATAATAAATGAAACAAGAGAGATCCTTTCACTTTGGCTCAGCTACCAACCCAGTCGTTCACCGGCACAACACTTTAGATTCACATGAATTTCCACGCGCCGCAAGGACGACGAGGATAATGGCTCCAGTAAATAATAACAGCTGCTTCTGAGGACGGCTACGTACCAGGCTCCGCGCTGTTCCTTCCCTGCACTGGCTCAGTCTCATGACAACTCTGCAAGGCCGGTTCCAGTATTATTGCCTTTTTGTCAACGGCTCTTTGGGGGTAACTTGTCCAGTTCTAAGTCCAGAGCCCGAGTGTGCTGGCAGAGTTAGCTGCAGCCCAACACCCATGCCCACTCTCTTCTCCAAGTTCATGTGAGGTGACAGCATGCCCAGCAGAAAGACCGCACTTCTAGCCTGCTGGCCGCCAGGATCGAGTACCTATTAGAACACTCGTGACCAAGGCAAGATAGGCAGCAGTGTAACGTGGGACTTCTGGGGAGGCCACCTAGGGAGAACAGACTCAGGTGCGAGGCAGGGTGCCCTGCTCCCTGACCACTTTCCTACGGCCTGGAATGTCAACACGATGGCTGAAGCCCCAGCAGCCGTCTTCGGCAAGGAGGTGATCTGGAGCCTAGAAGCCAGAGCGGAGGGTGGCGTGGCATAGAGAGAAAAGGGTTCTGTGCAACTTTACGGAGCACACACACCAGCTCTAAGTTCCTGCGTCCAGCTTCTTTCACACGGAGAGAAATAAACATGGTATTTCTTTTAAGCCACCATTATTTCCAATCCCAATGGCTCCAGAGTGAGGCTGCAGGCGGACGAGAGCTGGCCAGGCAGAGGGGCTGGGGGTGGGGGTGGTCCAGGAGAGCTCCCCCTCCCCCCGCCAGAAGGACAATGTCCCTGCACCACAGACTCATGGAGGATGTACTCAGGCCACCATACTTCTGCTTCTCTTGGAATTCTCCCTTTTTGTCCAGGTCAAGAGAATAATTTCCTATTTGTGACACTGACGAGGTTCTTCAACATTTGAGGAAGGAAGGTTCAATCTTCTCCGTGGTTTTTACTCCCCCTCCTGGGAACTTAGACTTCTTCTCCTCCATGGCAGCTAATCTCATTTCCCTGCACGCTTTGGCTACCAAGAAGCTCAGAACTACCCTGCTGTACACCCTCACAGCAGCGGGCCTGACAGGTAATATTAATCCTCCTCTGTCCCTCAGCCTCGACTTAATCCTATCTTACTAACCTTGCCTTCAGGGAAAGAGATGAGTGTAAACAGTAGAGTTTAGAGCAGAACACTAAAAGGCAGGAATATCCCCAGACTATGAGAGTAACACAGTTTTCTCTTTCTGGAAATAGCTAAAATGACAAACTAACAAGTTAGCACTTCCTAAGTACAAGGGAAATTCTCCGGTTTACGTATACTTTCTGACCTTTCAAAGTGGTGCTACGTGACGTATCACCCTAGTGCTGGGGAAAAAAAAAAAAAAGAAATTCCAAGACCCCTCACCCGGCCTCAGCCTTCACACACCATCAAGCACAGGTTAAGAACCCTCCACAATATACAAATATGTTATTCCTCTACTTCCTCCACTCAAAGGCTCATTAGATCTTCACATACCAGTTTTGAAAGTATTAAAAGATTTTTAAATAGGTGCTAGAAAACCAAAAGAGATGGGCTTCCCTGGTGGCGCAGTGGTTGAGAGTCCGCCTGCCGATGCAGGGGACGTGGGTTCGTGCCCCGGTCCGGGAAGATCCCACAGGCCGCGGAGCGGCTGGGCCCGTGAGCCATGGCCGCTGAGCCTGCGCGACCGGAGCCTGTGCTCCGCAACGGGAGAGGCCACAGCAGTGAGAGGCCTGCGAACCGCAAAAAAAAAAAGGAAAACTTAGCAGTGGTTATTTCTGGAGAATAAAATGATAGGGAACTTTTCTAATGCATATATTTCTACAATATTTAATTACTTTCCACTGATCTCCAAAGATTCAGCGGTAAGATGCGCCTGTAGGCCAGAAGGCACGCCCGGCTGGCACAGCCCCCAGAAGAAGACATGGTCCACAGCCTTAAGGAGCTTCCAGAGAAGAGGAGAAGCTGCCAGAATACGTGATTATGCCATGGAATGGGAGCTTCTGTGCCTAGGAGGTTGGGGGCACAGGGGGGAGGGGCCCAGATGAGGGAGAGGCTCTCTGGGCCTGGGGGACCCAGGAAGGCTTTGAGGAGCTAGTGGCAGTGAGCTTGGCCACACAGATGAATGAGTGTCCACCAGATGGAACGGGAGGAAGGCCGCGGCGGGCTGCCGGGACAGGATACACGGAGGAGCAGGCTGAGGCTCTGCAGAGGGTGCTCTGGGGTGCATGTGAGGGCGTGGCCCGGGCTGGGCTCCCCAGAGTGAGAACCAACAGCTAAAGGCTTTGTGGATCCCTCCAAGGAAGGCTCTTCACCCTGTAGGCTGGGCCCTGCAGCCACACTGTGACAAGATGGAGCTTGTCTGGGAAAGAGCACTTGGGCAGCAGATGGGCCAGTCCAGGAGAGAGGTCAAGACACCCGGGCAAAGGAACTGCAAGGAAGCTCTGGTTTCAGAGATGATGCACAAGCAGTGGTGGGGTGCAGAGGTTATGAGATGGACCAGAGCCTGCACGCTGGGCTCGGCTCTGCCTCACGCCAGCTCAGAGGCCGGGGCAAGCTCTCTCTGACTCAGTTTCCTCATCCGTAAAGCAGGGATAATAAAAGTTTATCCACTGGGACCTCCCTGGCGGTCCAGTGGTTAGGACTCAGCGCTCTCACTGCCGAGGGCCCAGGTTCAACCCCCGGTCAGGGAACTAAGATCCCGCAAGCCACGCGGCACAGCCAAAAACAAAAACCAAACAAACAAAAAGTTTATCCATCAAATAGAGCTAATAATTGCACTAAATAATAGTCCTTCTCTGGATTGTTGCGGGGATTAAATTAGTTAATGTACATAAGCGCTTAGAGAAGATCCCAGAACACAGTAAGTCTGTGTCCACATTGCTTTGATCATCTCCCCAACACCGTTATAACGACCACTCCTAGGGGGGCACCGACATGAACCCGAGCAATTCACGCACATCCCGGGTTTCTAACAGCCACCGGCGTCCCTGACGTCAGCAGGAAGACAGCAGGGCCCCAAGGACCTGCCCCAGCGCCGCCTCTCATTCGCCTCCCAGGGGCCGGGAACTGCTACAGCACAGGGGCCAGACCCAGAAGCTGGGCCCATCACCCGGCAGCACCCCAACCCACCTCTGAATGGCCCACTGAGAGGTTAAGAACAAGGGCTAGTCCTTACCTTACAGAGACATGTAGTGACACATTCATGGATGAACTGACAGAATGGTGAGACTGGCCTCAAACTGTCCAGTGGGGAACGAGGTCTCCAGGAAGTGATACTGGCCAGGTGGTCACGGACAGCAAGCTGAGCGATGGGCACACAGGGTGCCCTACACCGCCCTCCCTAATCTGCTATGTCATGTGAGTCTTCCATAATAGAAAGCTCTCGGCTCAGTCCTTCATTCACTCACCCAGCAAACACAGAGCACACACAGGGCCAGGTGCTGCCCTCCTCAGAGACAGGAGGGTTCACCGCAGCATTATTTTCAATAGCCAGGACATGACAGCAACCTAAATGTCCATCGGCAGATGAATGGATAAAGAAGATGTGGCACATATATACAACGGAATATTACTCAGCCGTAAAAAGAAACGGAATTGAGTTATTTGTAGTGAGGTGGATGGACCTAGAGTCTGTCATACAGAGTGAAGTAAGTCAGAAAAAGAAAAACAAATATCATATATTAATGCATATATGTGGAATCTAGAAAAATGGTACAGATGTACCTATTTGTAGGGCAGGAATAGAGACACAGACATAGAGAACGGACGTGTGGACACGGTGGGGGGAAGGGGGATGGGATGAATTGGGAGATTGGGATTGACGTATATATACTACCATGTGTGAAATAGGTAGCTAGTGGGAACCTGCTATATAGCACAGGGAGCTCAGCTCGGTCCTCTGTGATGACCTAGATGAGTGGGATGGGCTGGAGGCGGGGCTAGGTTCAAGAGGGAGGGGATATATACATACATACAGCCGATTCACTTCATTGTACAGCAGAAACTAACACAACATTGTAAAGAAACTATACCCAAATAAATACAACGAGATATACCATGAAAAAAAAAAGACAGAAGAGGGTTCTGGCCCAGGAGCACGAGTCCACAGGCAGCTCCAGTTTGGGGGGAGGGGGTCTGCTGGGGGAGCAGGGAAGCTGTCACTGGCAAGGTGACATCTGAACAGGTCTAACAGCACAAATAGAAACATGAGAGTGGGGAGGGGGCTGGAGAGGGAGATGCCAGCTTCTTAGCCACCGAAAGATTTAAGGACGTTTCGTGATCCGCGAAACAGCAGATGGCAACGCCCGTCTCCACTCCTGCTTTCCCAGTGCCAGCTGTGCACCCGGGGTCCTCAAGTCAATTCACCATTTCACACAGAGTCTCAGCCCCAGGAGGTGCACCCTCCCCAACTCAAATGGGCACCAACTATTTGCAATGGAGCTTCTGCAGCTGGAAACGTGCTGCCGGCTCACCTGGGGACGTGGATTCGGCAGCTCTGGGCTGGCCCTCTAACCCGCTCCCAGGCAATGGCTGGCGCACCACACTTTGAGTTAACACTCTAGACAACTTCACCCCACAACGACCTCAAAACAGGTGACTACTTTCAAAGCAGAACCTCTGCTGCTGGCTCTTCCTGTCCCTTTTAAGCCCTTCTTATTTCGCCACGCTCCTTCTTCCTTTTGCTTTGACGTGCTTACTTGTTGTGTCCCCCGAGGTGGCCGGTGAAATCGGAAGGCCCACCAACGGCAGAGGGACAAGGAGATGGAACCCTGACTCGGTGTGGACCAGTGTTGCAGCTGGGGTGGCGGTGGGCTGGGAGTGGGTGCCTGGCTCCCGCAGAGCCCACCCGGGCACCCGGATTCCAGCTTCCCTGGCCGGAGTGCTTTCTGTTTAAGGACTTACTCAAGTTGACTCAGCGAGTCAAAGGCCAGGAAGGAACACCTCAGAACTGGTTCTGTGAACCAGAACTGAGGTTCACAGCCCTCTGAAGCCACGCAGGACTGCACTGACGCCGGAGATGGTTGCTATTTGTAACAGCAAGTCTAAAAAGCTCCAGAATAAAAATAAAACTGGCAGAACTGAAACCATTCAGTCGACGTCGACAGCACTTACATCGTCATTTTCCCACGCTGCCCTCCAAAACATGATCCCTTATGAACAGCTACTATGAACAGCTGGTACGCTCCCCAACATATAACACTTCCCCGGCCCCATGTATCATTATTATAAAAATACTTTGATGATCATGCTTACAGATAAATGTGACTAACTCCATTAAATATACGTTAAGTAAATCAGAATAAAAACAACTTTCAAAGTTTTGAAAATGATACAAATATCTGTGTTTCAATTTTTAAAAAATGAAATCTATCTTTTAAAAAGGAATGAAGTTAAAATCCACAACAGTTAGAAACCGAAAAGTGTCACTTGGGCAGGGGGGACAGAAAGATCACATTCTTCGCGCAACAGATTTTTCTAAGCAGCACAGTTTCACCTGCAGCTGTATCCCCCGCCCTACACACATATAAGCCACACCGTTCATAGCCAAGGATCAGGGAAAATAAGCCCACAATCCTTGCGCTTCTATTAGGCGTCTTAGGTCCTGCATGCTAAAGTGTCATCCCAATTTAATGATGAGGAAAGTGAGATCACACAAAGACAGAAAACAGACTAACGGAAACTCAAACCCAGACCTCCGGAATCCACGTGGAGGCTGAACTCAGCCAAGAACAATCTATATCCCAATTATGGTTCCAAACGGCCACATGGAAACATTCTGTGCGGAGCCAACTTCCCAGTCCCGTGGCCACCCTCCCTGGAGGTGCTGGGGTCTGCTGCCAGAGGTCAGCATCAGGGTCATACTCAGGTGGCCTTCAGAAAGCCCCTGCCCATAAGGAAGTGGCGGCTGCCCTGGGCTGTTCCAGCTGCAAGGATGTCAGGGGCCCAAGAAACACCAAGGCAACCGATATCCCCCAAGCCCCTTACACTGGGCTCCAGAGCACCCAGCAGAGGGAGCAGATGGAAGGAAGAATGTTCAGAGGTGTCCAGCCCTACCTGGGCCCCAACTACCTGGAAATAAAATCCAGGGGGCACCAAGGTCAGCCAGCTGGGCCACCCTGGAGACAGACTGGGTGGCAGAGGGAACCCAGCTGGGGATTAATCATTTGACACCTTGAACAACGTACTTATTAAAACAATTTTGAATCGTGAAAATATTAACTAAATAACATACATTTTTTAAAGGTGAATGGAGAATCCAGCACCTATAATCCTTGGAGGAAGGCGTACCACTCACTCAGCCATGTGACTCTCCTTCCGGCTCTCAGTAAGGAAGCCGCTACTGAACTTGGCTGCCCGCCTTCAGCACACCTGTCTGACCCAGCGTTCGCCCCCCGCTGCTGCTCCTAAGCCCCCCAGTCTGAGGACTGACTCCGCACTCTCTGTCGCCACCCCCAACCCAGGCACCACACCCCGCCCTCTGTGTCCCCTGCCATCCACTACTGCATCCATTCCAGCCAGACCCAGGGTCCCCGCTAGGCTCCAGCCCCAGCCTCCAACCAGAAGACCCAGCTCTTCACCCTCCAGTCGGGCTTGTCTAATCCCCCGCCGTGTGCCCTCCCCGTGGGACCCTCCCCCATCACCTCTAACTGGCGCGCACACCTCTCCCACCGAGAAGCCCTTTGATGACCCCAGCATCCCACGGTCAGCTCACCTGGCCCTCCTGTGGGCTGGCCCCACCTCCCTCTTGACCTGGCTGCTTCCCGACTCCCTCACGGCCGAGGCCTCGGCACTTCCAAACCATTCCACTGGCAGTCAAAAGACCCCCTTTCCCAGCCCCTGGGTCCTCGTACAGGCTGTGCTCCCTGCCCAAAATGACATTCAAATACCTCACCTCCCCACCCACACGTACGCCCCGTTTATCCCGTATCAAGAGGCATCAACGTCCCCGTAAGGCCTTCCCCTCCGCCTGCCCACTCCCCACTTTCATGCCTGCTGCCCCTGTGTCCTCGCAGGGCCCACAAAGGCACAGACAAGCCCCCCCACCCTCCAGGCTTGCCCGCGTGCTCGGGGCCCCTGTCACTGCACCCCTCCAACTCCAGATGCCCAGCACCCAGTCCTCTATCAGCCCTGGGCACGTGGCCTGCTCTCGGCGTCTTTCTGTCTGTCTCTCTTTCTTAGTCTTTCCTCTTCTGCTTTATCCTCTGCCACCCAACCTCCTGCCCTGAATGCTTTGTGCAGAAAGGGGGAGACGAACACACAAGGAACTCCAACATCTCAAGCAGGCGACAGCTCTGCAGTAACCCCCAGGAAAAGCCTGCGGCCCACCCTTCACTCTTTTGCAAACTGGGGAAATGTATTTACTTCCTCACCAGCTTGAGAAACAGTGGCTGCTCCAGAGACTGGGGTTTCGTAATGTCTGAATTCTCAAGGAATTTGTAAGGAGGACAATGAATCTCGAACCAGCAGCTGTACCTCTCACACTTACAGCTTGCTTATTTGCATTTTAAACTAAGACTCCAACCCCTCTCGGGCTAACAGTCATCTCCCTCTCCCCTGGCGCTTTGAGGAGAACTGGTGAAAGACAGCCCTGGGAACCTGGCGGGCAGGGGGTGGGATGCGATGTACGCGTTCCTGAGGATGCCAAGGCTGGAGGTGGGCAGGGCAGCAGGCACGCTGTTCTCTCCAGATCTTCTTCCACTGAATTCAGCGTTGTCCTAGAAAGGGGCGATGGGGTCCAGGGATGGAGAACCCACAGGCTTCCGTCCCAAGCCTTCCCCACAGATCAGTCAGAGTGGAAAATGCTCCCAGGGGAAGGCGCCCTGCAAGGCTGATGCAAGCCTCCTGCCCAGCCCTCAGCAGAGCCCCAGGCCACAGATGACCCAAGTGACCAAGGAATGTTTTCTCCCAACAAAGGTTCACTGGGTGGAAGGGCCGTGATGGCTGTGCCGTGCTCAACACTTGGTCACTTTAGCGTCTAGTTGTTTCGGGAGCAGCAGGGCCTCGGGGGCAGGTCCAGCCCTGACCGGGGCTGTGGGCTTGAACCTACCTCTCAGACGGGCTCTGTCAGGTGGCCAAAGGCTCATCGCCACTAGCCAGGCTCACCCTTCCCTCCTCCAGGAAGGAAGCCTTCCTGACTTACCAGGCGGGGTAAGGACCCTCCTCCGTGCCTGTGCCCATGATCCCCACCACTTTGGCTCCTGGCTGCCAACTGCAGACTTCAGAGAGCTGCAGGGATGTGGCCTGGGCCCATGTGAGTCCCCAGCACCTGCAGCCTGGTACACAGCAGGCACCCAGTAAAGGTTTGCTGAATCCTGCTGCAAGCGGGGGGGGCGCCCAGTCTTCCCAATCGGTACCTGCCAGTGATGAGGGGCCCTCACCTCATTGGCTCAGCAAGGCCAATTGTTAATGCCTGAAATGGAGGAGTCAAGGGGCCCTGTGCGTCCAGCACCCTCATCACAACAGTACAGAAGAGACAACTGAGGCAAACAGGTACCTGCGACAGTCACTGTCATGACAGGTAGCCCCTGAGGACACAGGGGTGGAGGGCATCTTGTCCCACTCTCCCCCTGTGCTCTAGTTGAGCCCCAACGCTGATCACAGAGCAGGACTTCCATTCCTCCCAGCCCTGCTGGACTCGGGCTTACCTGGAGCTTCTCATGCTACCTGAGCAGGTAACGGCAGGTGTTTATTATTATCAAGCATCACTTGGCCCAACAGACCCACGTTAGGAGAGGTCAGCTGGCCCGCAGACGAGCCCACCGCCAAAGCCTTTCTGAGTCTCAGACACACAGGCCCCAGAGGCCAAGTGGCCCAGTCTCAGCGGGGCCTCTGATGGCCTGAGAGCCGGCCTGCTGTCCCCCCCGCTCCAAGGCGGTGTCTGCCTCAGAGCCTGGTTCTGGAAAGCAAACGGGGTAACGCTCTAAAGCAGTGGCCTTCAAACCAAACCTCCCAAAACAAATGTTTAAACCTATATATCAATTTGCACGTTTTCAAGCTGACATCTAAAATTTCTCATCATAAGTTTAAATACTTGTAGAGGATGTAATTTCCAACATAGTGTAAATATTAACATTTCAGAATAAAACTGTTACTGTTTCTCTTTTAAATGGATATAGTGGAATCTAAATACCATAGCGATTTGAGATCCACCATCATCCATCTTAAAATTACAGAATCGGGCGCTTCTTAAACACGTGGAAAGATAGCAAGGCTCCTTCTGCCTCCTCAAACTCCAATTTCCAATCCACACCCCTCAGAGATGTTTCCACTATCAGTGTATTTCATGTTTGAAGGCCTTTCATTGATTAGTCTATCGTAGTATGAGGCCAAAAAAAAAAAAGAGTATAAATGTCTTAATTTTTTAATTTCATGTGACCATAAAGCTCTGAGTGTCAAAAGTTTTCTTCTGGATTGAATTATTATTACAGAAATATATTATAAATTTGTATAAGTAATAATCATAAAAATTAAACCTTATTAGAAATACATCTCAGAAGAGATGAATGGTAATTTTTAAAAAATTATTTCACATATCCAGAGATGACTATTACCGATTGCTAGAATAAAGCAGTGTTTATTATCAATTCTATCTCCACTTTTCAACTTTTATAGTGCTGAAACCACCTATTCAAATAAAATTTTAAAATGGAAAGGAAAGAGATTTACCATAGCAAATTCTCTGAATTCCTTTAGAATTATATGGCAAGAATTACAGTAATTTATTATCAAAACTCATTTTTAATGTTCTATCATCAGACAACTCAATCAGACCCTCTTTCAATTCTGTTGCAAGCAAAGAACTGGAACTACCTCACCTGCCCAGGATCCTAACAACCAGTCACATGGTGCCCAAGAAGGATGTATGCCCCGGGGTCACACATCACGTTCAGATCTGCCTGTGGGTAATGAGAGTGTGTGCTTCTCCCGTAGACAACCAGCTTCCAGTATGCCAGGCACGGTGCCAACTGCTTTACCCAAATTAATGCAATTTGTCCTCACAACAATCCCAGGGGACAGGCACCACTATTATCCCCATTTTACAGACAGGGAGCCTGAGGCACCTGGGGGTTAGAAAACTGGCCCGAGGTCAGACGGTCAGAAACATGAACCCAGGCCATCTGGCTCCCACCCCCACTACGTGCACTGCCTCTGTAGAGATGGATGGAGGGCCGATGGGAGAGTTTACAAGCTCCTTCCCAAGCAGATCAGCTGTGGGAACTAACACATGAGGAGGCTGAAGATCTGCAAGAGTTACTTTCTTAAATGTGCTCCCACCCCCTCCTTGGAGAGGTTACACACAAATGCTTCCTTCCATTAAATGGCATCATTGCCTGGTATACAGTAGTGCCCAATAGATGTCAGCACCCATAGTGTCACTACTGCCATTCAATAGCTGGAAGAACAGCTCTCGTGACCAAGACAAACACTGCAGGTCTTACCATCATTTTACAGTCTTGGTTCCTGACCCTAGGTCCCAGCATGCTTTTTTTAAATAGTAGCCAAAGGCCAGGTAATAACAGGTATGGAAGCATGTAGTAAACCGAGCCATCTATTAACATGCAGGGGAGACCCAGTTATCAGAAAAACCATGGGCTTTACAGACAAACCAACTGAACTTAAATCCAACTCGACCGCTTAGCAGCTGAGTTCCCTGAAGGAAATCACAACATTCTGAACCTGTTTCCTAATCTCTAAAATGGACGTGAAACACCACTCACATTACCAGGTGGCTGCACAAAATGGGACGATGGCCTTCAGAGCACCTGACACAGGAAATGCTGGGTGGAGGCTGGTGGTATGCTTACTCTCACCCTCTTCAGTCACTGCCACCCAGTGACTGGCAAACGCCCATCTCCAGCAGCCAGTGGCCCACCAGCCTGGGGTCTGGTGCACAGAGGCTCGGCTGATATTGAAAAAAAAAAAAGCCAAGTGGCTTGGTTTCCAATTTTTGCAAAGAGCCTTTTCTCTACGTCTTGAAATTTCAAGTTCTCCAAACACTCGGGGATGCTAGGAGGAGGTGAAGAGAGAGGTGTCGTGGTGGGTTTTATTTTTAGATGTCGGCATGGAAAGCTTCCAGCCTGCCTTCACGCTGGTCCCCAGCTACCACTTCCTCCCTCCCTCAAGGCATCACCAAAATGAACAGTAGATGCATCAAAAAAGATTTCATAACTCTTCTTCTGCCTGGTACATTCTAAAACAATGGCTTCGGTTTCTCATTCTACCCACAAAGTGGATTAAAGGTTTTCATCTTCCCAGGAAGCCATGTAAAGAGAACACACTGACCCCTCGGTTGTTCCTCACATCCTGAAGCTCCAAGGCACCCTCCCCCATCCCCCCTCCTCTCCCCTCCCATGGGAGGGGTGGCATCCCACTGTGCTATAGTCCGGGATCTGGTGTGAACAGCAATCAGATATTGGGGGTAGAGGATATCTCTTCACCTTTTAAGCAGTGGTTGTTCGTAAGCACGCGAATTCATTTCCTCTAAAAACAGCTCCCAACAGAAATTTCCTCATGGACCCTGATGGGAGGCTGTAGCTAACCTCAGGGAAGCCCTTGGCCCTTCACACAGTAACCTCCAACGACCACTCCAACTATGGGTCTAGGCCTTGGTGGTGGGTATAGGAGCATCTACAAAGGATCTGGGGGCTTCCAAGGTAACCGTCAAAAAGGACTGAGAGACAAAACTAAGCCAAAGCATCCTGGAGCAGGAAACACCTAAGCTCCAGAATGACACAAATACAACTGCACCTCCTCTGCCCACTGTTGGACCCCTAGCAGGCGTTACCAATCGATCCCTGTCCTCAGCCATTCACAGATTTTAGAATCCTCCAGGCACCCACTCCTAATCAATCAGAAATGACGCTGAAAGCATACTTTTCAGTAGGCTTCAGACCTCCCCCTTTTGATGGATGGAGAAACTGAGGTCCACAGAAAAGCTCAGTGCAGATCATGAAACTGCAGAGCCAAGATAAGGCAGGATGAAAACTACATAGCTGCTCAGAGGCTTCTAGAAACTACCTCCTCTCCCAAAACAAACCTCAGCCTTGGGGTGACAAGTTCAACACACAAGCTATGGAGAGCGAGGCCAGGAGGAAGAGCTCAGCAACCTACCGCAGATACTGTATCAGAGGGCCAGGCTCCCCATCGGCACTGAGGTAGCCCCGCCCTGGGTTACCCTTTCTGCAGCTACAGCTGGAAGAAGCGCTGCCAGCCGAGCTGCACAGACAGGCAGACTCACCCTGGACAGGGACAGAGAGGGCGACAGCAAGCACAACCAGGCCACCCTCGGGTCTCACCAAGACCCACTGCTACCTGCTGGGGAGCAGGCAAAACCTCTGGGGCAAATGTCACAGCCTGCCCCTGACCAAGAGCTGAGGGAATCGTCATGTCGACACAGAGAGCAGTGGCCCCCTTCCCATCCCCCGTGAGTTGTCATTG
>NW_020185338.1:5214-23884 GCF_003031525.2 Neophocaena asiaeorientalis asiaeorientalis | reverse complement strand
AGAGTCTCTCCAACCATCCTCCCTTCCCCAGTGAGCTCCTGACCCAAGTCCAACCCAGGGTGAGGCAACACAGGGGTCAGGAGCCCCCACTGACTCAGTCCACACTCCAGGGGCCAGGGGTACATCGGGAGGATCAGATATGGCCACTGAGAGCAGAAAAGGGGTGACAAGGGGGAGGGGGACGAACCCTGGGCAGGGGGAGGAGCATCGGTGGAGAAGACGATACCACCCTCAGCCATAATACAAGAATGGTCCAGGGTAGGAGAAGGCCTGTCCCCAGAGCTCTAACAGCCGAAGCAGAGCCCCTGGGGGCTGGAGCTCCCGCAGCGGAGCCTGAGGACAGGCGATGGCTGGGTGGCTACGCCCCTCACCCGGCCCATCCCCACCCCCACCAAGGGCGCCACAACTCCCGCACCAGCAAAGCAGAGCAGTTCCTCAACCCTGACACACCGCCAGCTCCAGCTCGGTCCCGCCGGGGAGGCAATCACATCCATTGCACGGGGAGAGAAGTTAAAAACGAGAGCACGTAAGGAGAGGCCAAGCGCCCAGACTCTGCAGGGAGGGGGGAACACTGAGCGCTGAAGGCCCCCCCAGCTGAACAACGGCGAGGGTGTGGTCTGTACTCACCTGCACGACTTCTATCCCTCGCTTCCTGTGGAGAAAAACAAAGAAAACACAGGTTACTCCAGCAGGCAGGAAGCATCCTTCCAGAAACTTCACTAGGGCCAGCTGGAGGCAGAGCAGTGACGAGACTGCAGCTGCACCTCTCAGGCCATGGTCCCCAGAATGGCCTTGTTTTCAAGGGGGAGGTTTATGAACTCCTAGCCAGCCCTCAAAGCCACCTTGCGGCTGAAAGAGAGGGCTGGGTGCCCAGAGAAAGCTGGCTGGAGGCCACTCACGGCCAGCCGTTCCGCACACCAATCCCGGGGCCAAGGCTTCGGGGGCACAGCTCCAGCCTGGACCACCCCAAGACCCTCCCACCACCGATGGCCTTAACCCAACCCCCCAACCCCACTCCCTCCCAGGTCAGGTCGGACACCTTGGCCCAGTCCCTCAGGCCGGCCTCAGCCCATCCCACCGCAGCCCATCCACATTCCCACGTGCAAGAGGCCCCAGGCCCTTCAGTCCTGCCCGGCTGCTTGTCCACTGCTGGCCATCTCTGCCCCACTGACATCCTGCCCGCCCTCTGAGCCTGGTTCAACCACCACGCTCCTCGCCAATATCCTTCCAGGCCTGGACTTCGCCTTCCCCGTGTCTCCCCACACAATCCCAGGGCCGCCGTGCCCCCACACACGTGCCCTCACTCACCCAACCCCATGGAGCCTGGGTTGGGGTCCGTGTCTCCAGAGGAGCACACAAAGGCTCCCTGCCAACTCCCCCACCCACAGCCCTTACTGCAAGCGGTTCAGGACACACAGGGCTGCGTGGCATCTCCAAGCCTCGGTCTCCACCCTCCATCCCAGGCTTCAGGATTCGGCTCCAACAGACACCCTCCCAGGAAGCCTTCCCAGACTCACGGTGTCCTCTCCCGGCCCGCACACGCCGGGTCAACTTGGGGCACCGCTTCCCAGCCCATGGTTCCGGAGCACCGACCGGCTGTCCCCTGGGGGCAGAGCGCGTGTGGACCGCAGACAGCACGCCAACAGCCCGGGCCGTGTGCGCTTTCCTGAGAACAGAGGCTGAGCCCCCACAGACACTCAGAGGAGGCTGTGATCAGGCGAGGTCAAGGCCTGGGGCTCTCTCGCCCTCACTCCCTCCTTGGAGCAGGGTCTGAGGCAAGTTCGCTGTGCGCCCGCCTGGCATCCAGATGCCCCTGAACATAGATACAGGAGCCGCAGCTCGGTTCCTGTGCCTGGCTTGGCCCTTGGGGGACAATACAGATGAAACAGCCATGGTTCGGGCCCCCGAGAGCCTCACGGCCTAAGGGAGGAGGCGACACAAAGCCCCAGGGGAACCTCCAGGCCACACAGCACAGCGGGGGCGACACCCGCCAACCCTCACGTCTGTCACTGAGCTCCTCCAACAAGCATTTCCCAGCACCTTCCGAGCACCGGGGCACAGAGTGGAAACTCACAAGGAGGCCACCACGTAAGACAGCAAGACACAGCAGGAGATGACCAGGTCACACTGCAGGACGTGCCCGGCTGCCTGCACCTCCACACGCAACACCTCCCAGGACCCCGGGCCCCGAGGAACCCCATCTGAAAACCACAGTAGTTGATGCTTTCAGGGTCCTCGCCGTCACCCAGCTTTCTCTGCAGTTCTGGAAGGAATGGCAGCCGATATGCATCTGCTTCCACGATTTCATGAGGGGACGGGCTGGACACGACAGCACCGCCCTGGGCCACCAGAGCCCACGGCAGGGGGACAGACGGCGTCACTTAAAACCCATGTCACATCCAGGCGTCAGCTCACAACCCACACCATTCATTTCTGAGCCCTGTGGACACCCCAGAGCCCCTGCCTCATCCCCAGACCGTCCTGGCCCCAAGGGAGCATCAGTGACGGTAACCCGCCATGGTCATGTGGCCTGTGACTGCGACGGGCTAGGCTAGGCTCAGCGTGCCTCCTCACCCTGCCCGCCCCCATCCGCAGCCCTGGATGGGGATCTTCAACAGCTGAGGGGGGAGCCTCAGGGGACGAGTCTCGGGGACAGACAGACGGCCTGCAGGAGGCAGGCCCGTGTGTAGGTGACCCACACCAGGTGGAGAGGGCTTCTGCCAGGCCCCGGGCCCGGCCTGGCTTCTCCCTCCAAGTTAATTCTCTCGGCATCCAGGTTATCCCGGCGTGTGGCTCTCGTGTCCTTAGGAAGGCGGCTGCGGTCACTTCCGATCCATCCACATCAGACATCAGCCCAGACAGTTCCCACCCTCCTTACCCCTGTCCTACGAAACAAACAGGACTCTAACTTTGAAAACAGATGGAACATGTAAAATAAAAGAAACAAAAAAAGTGGTCTCGAGGACAGACTGACAACCTCAAGTGGGGCTGAGCTCCCAGGAGCCAGTGCAGTTTCTCTGCAGCTCAGAGCACCAAGAACAGGATAAACCGCATCTCTGGCAGAAAAGACGGGGCTCGGGTCCCCTTTCCACACACATCTGGCCACATGTACACCAGACGCCCTCGTGGTGAGAGGAGCTAAGGCCCACTGAGCACTCGCAGCACCTTCCGCGGTGATCGCCCATTACTCTGACCGGCAAGCTGAGGCCCGACTGCCGCAGGAGAGCGGGTGCTGGCTCTGCAGCTGGGCTCCCCACACCACGCAGTCACGGCGCAGCTGGCTCAGGAGGTGCCAAGAGGGCAAGCCTGGTCTCCATGCCCCAGGGCCTCGGTGTAATGGGGAGCCTAGGGACACAAGCGGAAAACCACGTTCCCTAGGGTGGTGGGATGCCACGCACCCCATCACGTCGCAGTCACAGGCCACGTGACCAGGCCTGAAACCTCTGCAGAACAAAGGTACCAAGAATGTTCATTTCCCGAGCAGCGGGCTCCTGAAACCCGGGCCTAACCATAAAGTTCAGAAATTGAATCATGACACCAAAGGAGAAGCGGGAGGAGGGGGCGAAGGAGGGAGGGAGACGGGAGGGGGAGAAGGGAAGAGAAACCAAACCTGTCGTCAACTGAGTAAACTGCTCCTCCTGAAAACCCCAGCTCCCTGACCTCACCCCACAGACACACGTGAACGGGCAAAGCGTTTCAGGCTGCGGACGTTAACTGCCCCACTGCCCGAGACAGCAAAGGCCTGGCAGCGCCTAAACCCCCCAAGAGGGGCCACTAACAAACTACATGCTGTCAAAGGAATACTATGAAGCAGTTAAAAGAACAACGAAGTGCTCCAGGCCCCACAATGCATTCGTCATCTCCAAGACACTGCTGCAGGAAAGCAACATGCAAACCCTGTGGGCCGTAGACAGTTATTTGGGTTAAGCACAACACCCAGGACAAAAAAGGCATGCTTGCATATATGCAGAACGAATCTGAAAGTACTACCAGAAAATAGTTGTGGCCTGGCCTCTAGTCAAGGGCAAGGGCAAAGGTGGCTGGGAGGTGATGTGAGGACACTTCGTTTTCACTGTGCACCCTCGTGCACTTCCTGAACTTTGCGCCAGGTGCCTCTAACACATGCCCCAAAACTAGGGAAGTTTGTATTTTTTCATTTTTTACAAAATGACAGTTGTCGGCATTCCCAGGGTCTGGCATAAAGTAGATGCCTGGTGAAGGCATGGGTCAATCGACCAGTTGATGGAGTGAAGAAGAGGAGCTCAGGGTTTATCTAGAAAAGCTCCCCTGTGCTGCTCAAAGAGGAGCCGCCATGACACCCCTTCCGGGGCCACTGGACTGTCACACATCAGAGCACCCAGTTTGGATGCTAAGCCCATTAAATACTTGGGCACCGGGCAAGCAGATCGGGAGGGAACACACTGCAGTGTTAACTGTGGCTACAGCAGTGAAGTGACGTGTGGTTCTTTTCATTTTCTGGTAGTTTCTAAGTTTTCAACAATGAGCATAGATACTACCTCTAAAATCATAGAAAAAGTAACAATAAAAGTTAAATAATTAAAGAATTTTACTTAAAACCTGCATCTCAAGAAAATGCAGGCTCTAAATTGTCATTTCCTTGATAAATATTGGATTAATAAGTTTTGGACAGAGGTGTACCTCACAACTCATAATATAAACCTGCTTTTCCAAAAGCTGGATATCCCATAAGGGAGGATCCATTTTGCAAAAGGGACCTCCCTCTCCAGACGACCAAAGAGAGCATACCCTTGGGGAATTTAAAATACTTACTTACAAAACGGAGTATCTCTTCAGGGGAGAAGACAGAGCAATCAGAGAAGGCTTCAAGGAGGAGGCGGCATTTGCCATTCGAACAAAAACTGAAGGGCAACTACAGACAGACACTGGGGAGAAGAAGTTAAAGAGGAATAACACGGGGAGTGTTCCCCCTTCCCAAAAGTCATCTGGGAGTGTGGAAGCATAAGCCCCACTGAGAGGGCAGGCGGGGGCGATGAGAAGTGGATACAAGATGCAGGCTGGGCACAGCCCAGGGGCCCAGAATGTCACCCCACAGGCCAGTGGGTTCCAAATGCCAGGAGAGATGACTAAGAATCACCCCTGGAACTTGTCAAAAATACTAAATTCAAGGTCCGGTCCCAAAGGCTCTGATTCAGGAAGCGAAGGGCAGGGTCTGAGAGGAACTCGGGGCTCGTCCAGCTCCCAGGTGTCCTCTGGAGCGGCCAGGTGTGGAACAGCTGCTCGTCCCCAAGGAGCAACTCCTGCCGCTTGAGGAGCAGTAGGACCAGATATGCCCGGGAAGGGGCGGGGGCCTGTTCGTTCAGGGGCAGCCCCTCCAGGTCTTGGGGACAGGAGTAGAGGTCACGAAAGAACCAGAGCTAGCTGTGATGCTCACAGTCTGGGTGCAGCAGGCTGAGAACACACGCCAGCACCAGGGACAGAGCGTAGCAGGAAGACGGTAACTTCTCCATTTTTTGACCGCAGTGGTGCCAGGAGGTGGTCAGAAGCCCCCACTGAGCTGAGCAAACAGTTCAGGCCTGTCTGGGAGGCAGGCAGACGTGGAAGAGGTGGGGGGCATCCCCACAAGGAGAACGCGGAACCAGACCCAACTGTACCTCATGCCTCACTTTCCTCACCTGTCAAGCGAGGAGAATACTGGACCCCACCGCATAGGACTGCTGGGCCCACGCTGGGGCTGGGGGCCTGTTACTTCTTTTCTGCCCTGCCTTCCTGCCCTTTCAGAACTGCCCCTCCTCTATCCATGTGATTCTGATGGGCAAACAGAAAACCGAGGCACTGCAGCCCCTCCAGGGGTGGGCACGTGGCCTGGCACTTCACTTAGCTGCAGGATGAGTGCGGGACCCAAGCCAGACCAGCCCGGGGCCTTTCCAGGACGGCTCCTGGGGCAGTGTCAGCAGCACGAAGGGCACGTCCCGGAAACGTCAGGGGACACCATGGGCAGACTCTCAAGAAGGAGGCTACACCAGGAAAAAAGGCCAGCTCTCCCTTGCCAGAGGCCAAGGCCCCAATCCAGCCGGCCCAGAGCCTGCCCTCTCCAGACTTTCAGTTGTGGATTTTGAGTTTCTGTCACTGGCCACTGTCTTGCTCAGTACAGCAGAGCTTAGTAAGTAAGAGCAGCACCCACTTCCTGAAGACAAAAATCACCCCAAATGACACGGTGTAGAGAGAGGGGGGACAATACAGGACAGGAGTCCAGCGAAGAGGACCAAAAGCAAGAGGACTAGAAAAGAGCAAGGTCCCAGAAGCCAGGGAGGCACGATCACCCAGAGGCACCAGCCCAAACCACTCAGAGGCCACCATAAGGCCTGAGACTCAGCTGCCGGGTGTCGCACCAGGAAGGGTAACCAGGTACACACTGGGACACCAGCAGGCCTGCCTCACAGCAGAGCGGGGCCCGCGAAAACCAGCAGCAAGAACAGGACGTGTTGCTGAGCAGCCCCGGGTCTCAGCTTTCACATCTGTTAAATGGGTCTGACCCTTCCAGACCTTCCAGGGCAAGTATGAGAACCGAGGGCTGCGGGCAAGTGAAGCACATGCAATGGTGAGTCAGCAGGGTAGAGAGGATTAGGCTGAGACAGCGGTACCCTCTGACCAACACGGAGAGAAAAGTCCCGTGACAGCTGGGAGAATTCCAGGTGCTCTGAGAGAGCAGAGCAGCGACCAAAGAGTGAAGTCTGCCAAAAAGGGGGCCCTTGGGTTCATCAAGAATCGCTTTCTTGGGACTTCCCTAGCAGTCCAGTGGTTAAGAGTTCGCCTTCCAATGCAGGGGGTAGGGGTTTGATCCCTGGTCCGGGAAGATCCCATATGCCACGGAGCAACTAAGCCCGTGCATCACAACTACTGAGCCTGCGCTCTAGAGCCCGCGAGCCACAGCTACTGAGCCCGCATGCCACAACTACTAAAACCCGCGCGCCTAGAGCCCGTGCTCAGCAACAAGAGAAGCCACCGCAATGAGAAGCCCACGCACTGCAATGAGGAGTAGCCTCCGCTCTCCGCAACTAGGGAAAGCCCCCGCGCAGCGACGAAGACGAAATGCAGCCAAAAATAAATTAATTACTTAAATAAATTTAAAAAAAGAATTGCTTTCTCACGATATGCAAAGCCACAGCCACCTGCCTCCCACCCAGGCACAGCAGAGGGCTGGCCACAGTGCACAGCAGAGGAAGGATAATCCCGCTGGGGAGGGAGGCTGGCCAGGCTGCCTCAGAGCAATTTCACAGCAGAGGGGATCAACCCGGAAACACAGGTTTCCCCCACGCCAACAGGCAGGGAGAAAGAAGCTGCAGCTGCACCAGAGCTAAAAACCACTTAGAGACGGGAAGTGTGTAATTATATAAGTGGAAACCCAGGCACATTCACATCCCAGCCATTTGTAGCACAGCTTGGTAATCACCAGATTTCAGGAGCCCCGAATAACAGGCCCTTTAGCACCACGAGGCCTGCAGGCAAAGCCCCTGCCCCCGCCTCTCCCCAGCCTGCAGAAGGCAGGGCCTCGAAATGTCTCCCGAGGACTCAGGGTTCCCCGAATAGGCGGCTGGGCCTTCTCTTTCACCCGAGTGCGCAGAGGGACACGCTGTCCCCACCACCCCAAATGCCACACCGGCATCACCACCTAACCCACGCTCGAGGGCAGCTCCTTAGGAGCCCTCCTTGGCTCTGTCCTCCTCAGGGACCCCACACCTCAGCACAGAGCATGGATGTGAAGGACACCTGGCTCTGTGCCGCTGACCCCTGCTAGGCTAAGAGCTAGTAAAGTGGACATTAATGGTGACCACCAATATGACAGTTCTCCTCCTCCTGGGCACTCCCCTGGACAGACACACACACACACACACACACAGGCTCACTCACTCAGCAGGCTAGGCATAGCCATGTGGCTTGCTTTGGCCAAGGAAATGTGCACAGAAGTGCCCCATGTCACTCCTGAGGAGAAGCAATCGATGGCCAGTGGTCGGCTCTCCAGCCAGTCCTCCTGGTCGTCAGCAGCTGTGGGGGCACGGGGGGCACAGACGGCCCCCAAAGCCATCCCACACCCACTCCTGGAAAGAAACCTGGCTGGGTGGCTATGAAGCCAGGCTGGGAACCAGAAAAAACTCTATTAAGAGGACCTTCAGCTTAGCAGTGGTTCTCAACCAGGGCAATTTTGCCCCAAGGGGACATTTAGCAACATCCGAAGACATTTTTGATGGTCACACCTCGGGGAAGTGCTCCTGACATCCAGAGGGTGGAGGCCCTACAATGCACAGAACAGCCCTTAAACAGAGAATGATCTGCAACACAGTGCCGAGAATGAGAACAGCCGAGATGCAGAGGACCAGCCCTGGAGAGTAACGCAGACCCAGAGGGGACTCTGAATGAGCTATAAAAAAACCTCTTGTTGCAAACCTCTCAGGGATGTCTGTTATTGTAGCCTAACCGGGCCTAACCTGACTGATAAACGCTCCTTGAGGAATCGGGGCTTGTGCCCCCTGTCTACACCCCAAATTCCTAGCACAATACCCAGCACAAGGCATTTGGAGGTGCAGCACACAAGGCATCGGGGGTGGGGGGAGTAGCACAAGTCCCTCCCTTCATCAAACTCCCTCAAGAGAGACCCTATGCTACAAAAACACTCAGGCCTGACCTAAGTCTGTGCCTTTGCGCAAGCTGTTCCCTCTGCTGCAACGCCCCTCCTCCTCTGGCAAAGTCCTGCTCATCCATCAGGGGAAGCTCAGACATCATACTTGCCGAGAGGCTGTTCCCAGCCCCTTCCCTGGGCAGAAATAATGGCTCTTTAGCCACACAGCCATGGACACTTAAAAGACTGCTCTGTGCTCAGTTTTGGGCCGTGAGCCCCCGAGGTCTGAGAGTTTGTTCTTTATTCCAGTGCCCCGTGCCCACCACCGACACCCCCCACCTGGCAGGTACTCTGCAAGCACTTCCTGAATGAAAGAGGCTGACAGCCTCCAGTCCATCCCTGAGTGCCCCTGCCTGTCTGCGTCCTCGGCAGCCTGGTTCACTTGTCGATGGTTTCATAATTTGGATTTGTCTTCTCTCGGCAGTGCCAGAAATCGAAATGGCCCAATACAAAGGCAACATACAAAGAGAATTGTAAAGCCAGTGCAAACATTTGAATTGTTTGGACAGCTCCAAGAAAGAACCAGATAAACTGGAAGCTAGCATATGTCTTTTTTTCTTTGGGGGGGGGCACGGGTGGGAGGTCAGGGGGAATGTAAAACCCTTCCCCTGACTGCACAGTCACCATCTCCGGTAACTGAAGACCTTCCCCCATACTAGGTGCCCCACCTGCAGGAGGTGGGCCAGAGGGTCCCGGCAGTGGCATGATCATGTCAGCGTGTCCCTTCTGACCTAGAACGAGCCCAGGGGATGCCTGGAAGTGGCTTTTCCTCATGAACCCAGGATGTGGGCAAGAGGCAGAGCTAGTGACTCACCTTCCCGGCATCTCCAGGAAGAAAACAGAACCACCAGGGCCAAAAGGCCTTTGCTATGGAGGCACAGGGGCTGAGGCACTTTAAAACCCCACCCCCTCAACTTTCAGGGTGGGGAAACTGAGGCATGGGTGGAGATTACCCAAGAATGTGTTCTGCTGCGTCCAAAGTGTCACGTTTCAGATTAGAAATCGCCCTGACTTTTCATCTGAAAATAAATGTTGAAATTCCCCTAACGCCGCCACTTTTCAATATAAAAATTCTCTACTTGAAATTCTTTTGAGGTCTTTCACTACCCTCTTGCAGGTGCTAAAATTTTTCCTTCTCATTATTAAGGATGGGCCCTAGGAGCGGGAGACCCACAGGGGCATCAGGAGGGGTTGGTTCCAGCGCTTTCCCCCACCCCCAGCCCCAGCAGTCAGTCGACCTGCCTCAGGGCTAATGACTCAGTCGGTTCTCTTCAGAGCAGTTTCCTATTCCCAGGAATGCGAAGTCTTTTTAACATCAGCCCAGTGAACAAGGTAAGCTCCGCAGAAAGGGAGACAGGAACCCCTGTGCTGATATTTCTGCCCTTTGGACCCACTGGGGGAGGGAGAAGCCTGCCCAAGAAGTTCTGAATTGTTTTTAGCACCTATCCTCAAGGTGCCACACGCTCTCAAAATAACTGCACAAGCGTGTGTCCCAGGACTGCTTCTGGGACGCTGACACTCTTTCACAGGCTGCATTCCAGAGCAGATTAAATATCTCCATCCACCCAGATCCTGCTGCTAGCACTCCCTTACAATTGAAAGCTCCCTCCAGCCCCGAGGGCTGGAATCCAAGACCAAGAGAAGGGTTCTTTGAGCCACCATGGTTGGGGCGGGGGTGGGAATCTCTGCCCTGCGCTGTGCTGGAACTCCAAACACAGGAGCACAGAGATCCCCGTCTGACTCTCTTCAGACATTTGCTGGCCACGGGGCCCTTGAACACAGCAAGCCCCTGGGCGATGGCGGTGAGCACGGGAAGGTTTCTGAAGACTGCTGCTTGAGCTGAGCCCCAGGAGTGGCCAGGAGGGGGGCTGCCAAGGCGTACCAGGAGAAGGCTGCCGCTACAGCTGGGGCAATGCCAGGGCCTCTGGGCACTGGGGTTCCCTGGGCCCCTCTGCCACGAGCACCAAGGCTGCTGTCACATCAAAGCAAAGGTGAGGTTAGCCCCATCCCCAATCTCTGAAAACTTAAACCACAAGCACCTTATTCAAATACTTCCCCAACCCCCAACTACTTTCAGGATAGGGGGTTGGGAAGACAGGCCCAGGGAGTCAAGGAACAACCTTACCCATTGGTCTGTGACTAAGAGCAGGGAGTCAGGGCCTGGCTCTGACCTTGACCTAGTCCCTCCTGACAGGTTCTGAAAAAGGCGGTGCATCAGAACAGTATATTCATTTCCTATTGCTGTTTTAACAAATTACTACAAAGTAGGGCTGAAAATAACACAAATGTATTCTCTTGCAGCTCTGGAAATCAGGAGTCTAAAATGCGTCAGCAGGGCCGTGCTCCTTCTGGAGGCTCTGGGGAGAAATCATGCCTTTGCCGTTTCCAGTTCTAGAAGCTGCCTGCATTCCTTGGCTTGTGGCCACATCATTCTGACCTCTGCTTCTACTGTCACATCTCCCTCCAACCTTCCTCTTATAAGGACCCCTGTGATGACACTGGGCCCTCCCAGATAATCCAGGATAGTCTCCCATCTCAAGATCCTTGACCTTAATCACATCTGCAAAGTCCCTTTGCTACATAAGGGACCATATTCACAGGTTCTGAGGACAACTGGGCGGAGGGGGACATTATTCTGTCTATCCCAACAACAAGGCTCTCGCAGCTCTGCCACTCCGGAATCTCAGACACTCTCTCAAAGTGCCCACGTGTGGGCTGGTGGCAGATTAAGACTTGTCCAGAGGTTCGCTGGGGGTCTCGACAGTCACCAAGGAGGAGGCTGGGGCTCAGCCCGCGCAGTGCCCGCAGGACTCCAAAGGGGCAATGGATATAACCAAACACTGACATGGGTCCCTGATGGGAAGAGGCACCCAGGGCCTGGGTGGCGAAGACCTAAGGCCCCAGGCCTGGAAGGCTTGGTTGTAAATTGGGGGAAGGGGTGATATTCCTGACCCTTGAGTCCACCTCAAGGTCTATGAGAAATGCCCAGACCACCTAGGCCTCCCCACCCTCCGCTCCAAGGCCACCTGGCTCCAGCGAAGGCCACAGCTCCAAGCTGCCAAGTGGATGCAAGAGACACTCTCCAAACTGAGGCGTTTGGAGCCTGAGCCCAGCACCTAGGCACAACGGGGCCAGAGAGGGCCTGCAGAGCCCCCTTTCACAGGCCCGGGGTATCAGGCCCTGCCCCCTGCCCACTTCAGATGCACTGAGCAACAAACTCTAGAAACAGGCAGTGGCTTCATCTGGTGCCTCTGAGACCCTCAAATTTCAGGGAAGGTTCCAAAGGCCTGGATACAACCCAAACAAATGATTGGCAACACCTGTAATTCCTGAGCCCCTCATGCCCCACTCAAGGAAAAAGGGGATCGACGAAGAGGCAGGGGTAGGAGGCAGGGCCCAGGAGGGGCTATGAGATGGGCAACAATGGCCACTTAGCATTCATTTCAAAGGCTGCATTAGGGGGTGTGACTGTCCTATTTCTTCAAGTGAGGACGTTTAGAGAGGTTAAGAAACTCACCCAAACATTATGCTAAGTGAAAAAAGCCAGAGAGAGAAGGACAAATACTACATGGTATCACTCCTAAGTAGCATCTTAAAAAAAAAAAAAAAATCAAACTCAAAGAAACAGAGAACAGAATGGTGGTTTCCAGGGGCTGGGGGTGGGGGTGGGGTCAGGAGGAAATGGGGAGAGCTTGGTAAACAGACAAACTTTCAGTTATCAGAAGAATATGGTCTGAGGATCTAATGAATAATACAGCGACTATAGTTGACAATACTGCATTATATAATGGAAAGGTGCTGAGAGTAGAACTTCACTGTTTTCACCAAGAAAAGGAAGGGGAGTAAATGTGTGAGGGGATAGATGTGTTAATTAACTCAATTAATCCTTCCACAGTGTGGAATATCGAATCATCACACTGTATACTCTAAATATATTACAATTTTGTCAACTATACCTCAATAAAGATGGAAAAAATACATATGTATTGCAAAAAGAAAAAGAAAGAAAGAAAAGAAAAGGAACTCACCCAAAGACTCACAGCAAACAAGCCACAGCAGAACCACAGTCTAAGGTCTGGTCTGTCAGCAAAGACCATCCTTGCCCAGTGATCTATGAGGGTGCGGGTCCAGCCAGGTCTGCTAGGGGTGAAGCTTCTGGGAGTTCCGGAGGAGGAACTGTTCTGGACAGACCTGCCTCTGCTTCCCCACCCAGCCCAGCCACCGCCCCAAGTCTGGGCTGAAATCCTTCCTCAGACCCCTGACCCCCAGGAGCCTGGAGGAGGGGTGTTGTGGCCCCTGGGAGGCCTGAGGAGCTGTGACTGGCCACAGGCATCCTGAGAGACCACTGTGCAGTGGGGACAGGACACGCCTGGGTCATCCAAGGCCCAGAAGCAAGGGGAGCCAGCATGCCTGTCTTCCCCCCTCCAAGGGGCTGACAGCTCCTTCTGGCCACCGTGTCACCTGAAATCCTCACCTTCCAAGCAGGAGGAACCCCTCCTACAAAGCAGAGGGACAAGGAGGCAGATTTTGGCTCAACTGTAGGAGAGGCTGCCGGCTCCCCAAGGAAGGCTGTCCAGGCAGGTGGCGACTGCCCCGTGGTGGGATGGACTCAAGCCAAGGCTGGCTGCCCGTGTCACAGAGGGGAGACAGGTACATGGGGAAGGGGATGGGGCTAACGTCTTAGGAGGCCTTCCCCATCTCTAAACGTTTCTGGCCCCCAAGGAGAAGGAGCAATTGTCCCCCGAGGAGGACAGAATGAGTCCGAGGCCTCAGAGGGCCCCACCACCAAAAGCTGAAGCCCAGAGCCTCCTCCCTGCAGGCAGGCACATGCCCCACCTCTTCCTGCCTGGCCTCCCACCCTGCCAGGCTCTGCAGCTGGGAGCCATGGCAACAGGCCCCAAACAGCCCAAGAAATCCTTCCGAGAGCCCCACGCAGGGTGTCACAGCAGCCACCAACCCGAAGCCAAGAGCCGGGGCCCTGGGCAGAAGTGAGAAACACCAAAAAGAGGAAGCCCCGAGTCCAGCCAGAGGAGAAGACCGCTTCAGTGCCAGCAAAGGACAGCCTCCCCGCCCCAAGAGACACAGGCCTCCGTCCCGAGGGCCACCAGGACCATAGGCCACCATCCTGCCGACCCCGCCCACCCCCCAGGGGTCCAGCCTGTGACCCTCTACATCTAAGACGTGACTCATCCCCCCCCGCCCCCCACTCCTTCAGCTGCCCTCGCCACACCCCCAGCATTCAAGACCTCTGCAGCAGGTGCCCACCTCCTCATGCACCCCGTCTGCTCCCAGCACACCTGACTCCGTGTCCTCTCCCACCTGCCCACGCTGGAACATCCCCACCCCTGCCCACCATCCACAGCACTGGAAGCCTCTTCCTCACACAGAGGGCAGCCCAAGAAGAAGGTGGCTGAGGAGCCCAAGGAGATAAACCCCAGCTGGAAGGGCCAGTAAAGAGTGCCTTCTCCTGACCTGGGTGTCCCCTTACGTGAGGACAATGCACTCAGCCCACTCTGTTCCAGTCCTTGTTGGGGAGTGGGGGGCCCACTTCCCCGAGTCAGGACGTTAACCTGCTGGACAATTCTCCAGGAATGACCTTAACTGCCAGGATAAGAACTCAAGATACAGAAGAACGGGTCCAATTTGCAGGAGGTGGGGAGAGGAGGCTGTCAATTTTTTCTTTTTTTTTTTTTTTTTAGGCCAAGGTTTTCTTAAACCAGATTCTTCCTGATGGCTTGCTTTCCATCCAAGGCATTCTTTTACTCATTCATTTATTTCATGCCTATTTCTTGAGCACCTACCACATGCCCAGCATGGTGGACACACACAGTCCTCAAGGAGCTTACAGCATAGAGGGGAGGGTGAACAAGCAAACAACTGAAAGTACAACAAGCTGTGACATGTTCTGAAAGGAACACTCGAGGGACTGACAGAGAAGAGGGGACTGTGCTGAGATCAAAAGGCTGAGGAGCAGCCAGATGTGTGGTGGGGGGAAGAGCCTGCAAAGCAGCAGGAACAGCATGTGCAAACGTCCTGAGGTAGAAGGAGTTTACAGCAGCTGAAGAACTCAGAAAAGATCATGGAGGCTGAACCATGGTGAGGATCGAGAGGGGCAGGAGGTGTGTCTGGGGCCCTGAGGGGCTGTTTTTGTACCATTTGCTTCCCTGAGCCAAAAAATTTTCTTTCTGCTTAAGCTCATCTGAATTGGGTTTTCTGTCACTTGCATCCACAGAATCTTGCAACATCCAAACCAACACATCATATTCTATCACCTTCTCCACCAGCCTGGGCCTCAATCTTGAAAGCAAACACTCCCACCCATCCAGTCGCCCAAGCCAGAGCCTGCACCACCCTCCACTTCTCTCCCGCTGCCCCATCAGTCACCAAAGAAAGGTTTCATTTGGGCCTCTAGACAGCCAAGGGCTGGTGGTCCCTCTCCCAGGGAGGTGGCCTACTGCATGCTGGGAGGAGGGGTAGGAAGAGAAAAGCAGATGGTCTCTTGGCTGAGGGAAAAAGAGAACCCCCAATAACACTGGCCAGCTGATTGCATATAATTATGAAAGAAAAACGTTATTTAAAATTAGCTTCCCAAATGCGAATATAATTTCAAGCATCCCTTGCAGTGGGGATACAATGTCAGCCCAAGGAATGTTTTACCACCAGCACAGATCGTTCAGGCCCCTGAAGGCAAAAAATAACGAAGCCAACAGGGGCACCAGTGCTCCCCGAGAAGCACTCCCAGCTGCCCAGGGGAAGCACCAGCCCAGGAAACCCAGCCCAGAACCAGCCCGGCTCCCCTCCACATCTGGCTCAGGGCCCTCCCCAAGAAGGCAAGAGGCATGTCTTTCTTCTTTTTTTCTCTATCTTTAGGGTCTTTGATGTTCAGGCTCAAATCCCAAGAGCAGCCAGTTAATAATAACAAGGACAGCTTCAGTCTCTGTATACCTCCTACACCCAGGTGCTCTACTCTGTGCCTCAGTCTTCCCATCTGTAAACTGGGCGTGACAATGGAGTGTAATTCACAGCGTGCTGAGGACTGAATGACACCCGGGCAGCCAGTCAACAAGCCTCCCTCTCCCACTGAAGCCTCAGAACAGCACTGCCGGCTCTACAGACGTGGAACCTGACCCTCAGAAAGGCTACACGAGCTCTTCGGCTAGTGGCTGAGGAGCAGGGATGCAAACCCAGTTCGGCCTGAGTCCAAACTCCTCAGTGTGCCCCTCCTGGCAGAGCTGCCAGGCCAGCGTGCACTCTGACCTCAGCCCGCAGCCCGGTTCTCCCCAACCTTGGCACACTACCCTCTTCGGGACTCTGGGTTTTAAAACGCCACGGGCTCTGGCTGGGCGGCTGACTTCCACTATTCCGCTCTCTCCCCAGGGGATGCCTTTTAGCTCTGGGTCCTCTGCCTCCTAAGGTCCCCCCATTTAATACACAAGAACCAAGGCCCAGAACTGAGAGGGACTTGAGGTCACAGGGAGGTCACACCCAGGATAAGCCTGGAACTCAGGAGGTAGGGGGCACCACACTGGCATCCCCAGTCCGCACCAGCACCCAAGGAAGGGAAAGGCTATAAGAGCCCCATTTCAAAGATGAGAAAATCGAGGTTTGGAGAAGTATAAAAGGATAGGTTCAGGGTCTCCAACAAGGGCACAGGAGAGCCATGACCCCCAGGTCAGAGAACCAGCCACACGGAGTGCCCACAAGCACACTGCCATGCGGGCCTCGACGGATGTGTGAGGGCAGTGCGCCACCAGAGCGGCCACCAGAGCAGGCCAGACCCACACCTGGTGGCTGGGTGGCAACAAAGCCAGCCTAGCAGTGGTTCTCACTGGAAGCAATTTTGTCTCAGGGGACATATGGCAATGCCTGGAGACATTTTTGGTTGTCACAATGGGGCGAAGGGGTGGCACCCAGTGGCTGGAGGCCAGGGATGCTGCTACATCCCACAATCCACAGGACAGACCCTAACAAGCAGAAGGATCCAGCCTGAAATGTCAATCGTACGAAGGCTGAGGAACCCTGAGCTACAGAAATCTGTGAACAAGGATTTGGACCTTCCTGGACATGGGGTTGGTTCAAAACAACAAGACTTTCAAATAAATAAATATGCATATGTGTGTGTGTATTTATGTAAATATGGATATAGGTATGCACACGTGTTTTGCTTGCATTTGCTAGAATATCCTGGAAGCATAAAAAACTAGGAACAATTCCAAGGGGGAAGCTAGGGGTGAAGGGGCACAGCCAGGACGAGACCCTTTGCACTCTAAGTCCTTTTTTGCCTTTTGATTTGAATCGTGTGACTATACTGTCTATTTCAATACATTTATATCCTCTGAAAATAAAAAAAATAACACTTCCCTGCATGTAGAGTCTCTTTCAACTATCCAGCCTCTGGTTTGAAAGCCTCTGGAGCAAGATGACCTGAGATCAGCCATCCCAAATGTCTTCCTGACAACCCCGTGACTAGATCCTGGATTCAGATGCCCACAGAGGCACAAGGACAAACCCCAGAGAGTTCCACACACCCCCTGACCTGCCCCTCCGAGCCTGTCCCCACAGGGCAGGGCTCCCCACCCCCAGCTCTCTCCTCTTCACGCTTGCCACCACCTGTTGCCCCCAAAATGACGCTCATAAAAGCAGGACTCTCTTTACTTCTTTTTTTAAAAATTCATTCTTTCATTCATTTATTTATTTATGGCTGCATTGAGTCTTCGTTGCTGTGCGTGGGCTTTCTCTAGTTGCGGCGAGCGGGGGCTACTCTGCGTTGCAGTGCGCAGGCTTCTCACTGCGGTGGCTTCTCTTGTTGTGGAGCACAGGCTCTAGGCACGCGGGCTTCAGTAGTTGTGGTATGCAGGCTCCAGTAGTTGTGGCACGCAGGCTCAGTAGTTGTGGCTCGTGGGCTCTGGAGCGCAGGCTCAGTAGCTGTGGCGCACGGGCTTAGTTGCTCCGTGGCATGTGGGATCTTCCCGGACCGGGGCTCGAACCCGTGTCCCCTGAACTGGCAGGTGGATTCTTAACCACTGCGCCACCAGGGAAGTCCCAGGACTCTCTTTACTTTCACGATCCACAGCCGTGCATCTATGGACTCAATGCCCACTTCCTGACCCGGTAGGCAGATGAACAAGCACCCAAGTCTGGGGGGCAGGCCCGACCTCATTCACAGAGGACAGGCCCCCCGGTTCTGGAGCCCCAGAGCAGAGCTGCCCACTGCTCTCAGTCCTTCGCAGGAAGTCCTCTAGACCTTCAACCACCCCAGTGAGGAACCTGAGTGCAATGAACACCCCAAATCCTACACAACTTCCTCCCCCTGCTGCCCCTACATGGTCGGGCCTTGGCCTAACTCTCCCTCCCCTCCCCCAGCCCCACAGCCAGGGGTCAGCAGGTTTCCACACAGTGCTTCTCAGACATGAGTGTGTAACATGCACAGGCACCTCCCGAGGACCCCGCCACAAAGCAGATTCTGCTCAGCGGGCCTGGGGCAAGTGGGCTCCTGCCACACCCTGAGCATGAGGTCCTCACGCGTCCCCAGCCACCAGCCCAGTTCACTGCCATCTGCCACCGCACCCTCTGGACCCCCGTCACCTCTCGCCTGGACAACCATGGGTGCCTCCCCCTCCCCACACCCAGAGCCCACCTCTGATCTGTCCTCCATGGGAGCTGGCCAGTGGCCCACCTCACATGCCTGCTGGGGCTCCCACAGCCTTCGGGACAGGCCCAGACTCCTGCAGGGATGGCTCACGGGGTCCTGTGCCACCTGACCTTGACTCAAGCCTGCCCCAAATGCCAAGGTCCAGATGGACTGGATGGCACTGGGCTCCTGGGACGCTCCCTCCGGCGTCCATGGCCTCGCTCCACCCCTCCCAGCAGGGAGGCTCTGGGGGGTCACCCAGCTCTAACCCTGAGGGGTCCAGTAGAGGTCACTTAGCCTCAGCAAGAGCCTCCAGCCTCTGTTTCCTCCCTGGTTCAGGCCTGAGGGCCTGTGGGGTCTCCTCCTCCCCGCTTCCCGGAGGC
>NW_020185338.1:0-5100 GCF_003031525.2 Neophocaena asiaeorientalis asiaeorientalis | reverse complement strand
CTGTGGGGTCTCCTCCTCCCCGCCCCCCGGAGGCTGGGGGAGGGGGAGAGGGAGAGGGGGGCAGGGGGCGGGGTTGCCAGGCAGGGGACAGAGGCAGACAGAGGAAGGTAGCTGCTCTGCGCTGCTTCCCAATGAGAAAGAAAGGAAACAAGCAGCAGGGCTGTATCTGTCGGTCTGCTCTGGAAACTCATCTGTGCCCACAGCTCAGAGGAGGCTAAGAGGGACGTCCCCCCACCCCTGCACACCACCCCTCGCCTAAATCAACAAGAGGCTGTCAGACGGGCTCGCCCTCCAGGACCCCGTTTAAAAGCCACCATTTCATCATCAAGTGCTTGCCATGTGCTAAGTGCCATCCGTGGACCTCTTGTCCACCCACTGGCCCTGCAAGTTGGGGGACTGTCACCATCCCCAAGAGAAGCTTAGGGACTTGCACGGACCTCCCAGCAGGGCAGCCAGAATCTGCGCAGGGGGCGGGGGGGAACCTCCAGGCTCCTCACCACACCTGTTCACCTGCGCAGCCATACCTGCCGCTCACAGAGTGGGGATGCGCATCAGAGGTGCTCCTTCCCCTGTACCCCACCTCACTGCTCTCTAGAGGCTCATCAGCCCAGGCTTCCAGTGGCTCTCTGCAGCCCCCATCTGCCCCTGACCCGACATGTCCAGAGTCCCTGTCTGAGGACCCCTGACCTCACAGATCACACCTTCCCACGTGCCGGCTCGCTACATGGACTTCCTTAAATCCACACTCCTCTGTCCAGTGAGCTCCTCCAGACCCTCGAAGACCCAGCGGAAGCCTTCCTGGCTCCTCCTAGACGGAGAAAACTGCCCCCGCCCCCCACCACTACCGCTGTTCCACACATGAGCACAACTAGCTAACCCTTCAAGGCTTCTATCTCCCGCAGCCACCTGAGCCCCCGGGTGCTCCCAGCTCAGTACCGGCTCTAACCCAGACCCACAGCACCACCGATAACACCACCTCCACAACTTTAATACCATCCGCCTCCCGTTTACCAAGGAACCTGGGATGGGGTACTTCCAACATTTATAAATAAATAAACGCGGCAGGCAGTGAACGACAGGGCTTTACATTCGTTATTTCAACTGACACATCAACCGTGAATGTTAAAAAGTGCTCTGCTTATCCTACAGATGTAGGAACTGAGGCTCAAGAGAAGTTCAACAACAGAGCTAGAAAGTGGCAGAAGCAAGGTTGAAACCCAGGTCCCTCCTTCCAAAGCCGGCTCTGGGCACTTTGTTATTCAGGTGGAGGGAGGGGAGCCCAGGCTGCCCCAAGCATACAGAAGAAGTGTCCCTCTGACCGCCCAGCCAGGAGGACGGCCTGCTCCAGGACACAGTCACACACACACAGGTCCTCGCTCACCTGAAGGCTGAGCACGGCCCCAGGGGCGCAAGGAGCCAATGCTTTTCAGCTGACATTTAACATTCTCAAGAATAATTCGCACAGACAGCCTCAACACCTTGCCCTGGAGCTCTGAACACCGCCCAAAGCTTTCAAAGCGTCATCCATGTTCAAGGGCCATCTTGTGGGGTGATTTGATGGGAGTCTTTGCTGTCCCCTCTCACATAAATAGAACTCAAGCTGCACGCCACTGCGTGGGCAGCCCTGAAGAATCTGGCTCCGCCTCCCTCTCTACTGCTCCCTCCCTCACACCTCACAAGCCTGGCTCCAGCCAAGCCCTCCTCCCTGCTGCTTCACAAACACACCAAGCTCCTTGGCCCTAAGGCACCCCAGGGCCTTTGCACTTACTCCTTCCCCTGCCTGAGATGCTCCAGACTCTCCACAGCTTGCTTCTTTCTGACCAGTCAGGTCACAGAAAGAGTCTCTCCTTTAGAAAGGCCTTCGCTCACCACTCTGGGGACAGTCCCCAGATGGCTTCACATCACTGCTATCACTTCATTTCCTGTTCCCGCCTGAAATCACCCCTTTACCTCACTGGTTGACATGTCTGTTACCCACACACACCTCCCCCCATGGACCAGAGCTCCAAAGGACGAGGCCTTTTCCATCCTGGCCATCCGCACCCTTTGCAATGACTTTGCCGCTGCGACCAAGCCGACAGAGTGGCATTAGGATCACTGCCCCAATTTCACAGACGAGAAAACCGAGGTTCACACAGTTAAGCTCTTTGCCGAAGGCCACAAAGCTAATAAGTCACGGAGTGGATACTGGACCGAGCTGTGTCTCCCAAAATGTCTTCTCTAAGATGTTAACATGTCAAACGCAAAACACTAAGTCAAAGACAATAAGGTTTCTTTCTGGCAAGATGTCTTAGGATTTCTAATATGCTATTGTGTGTTTTAAATCTCCAGGTATGCACGGCTCCCCAAACTTATGTGACCATGGAATTGCTCGTTGGTGGATTATCTTGTAGAAATCTTACAAGATAATTGTTCTAAAGAATACTTACACGTCATCCTTCCTGAAAATCTAGGCCAACTATGTCAAACAAGCAGCTTTCACCTGGGATCCATAGAACCTTTGCTTCAGAGAGCCTGTGGCATTCTCTGTGTTTTGGTATATGTGTATCATTACATGTCATTTCTTCAGAATAGGATCTATAGCTCTCATCAGAATCTCAAAGATCTCCACAACCTCTAAGAAAGGTTAAGAAGCAACTGTTCTACAGAAACAGGTGATTTATGTGACAGCCTCAATATTTCCCTGAGTAAATTCCAGTTTTGTACTAAAAAAAAAGAAAAGAAAAGAAAGAGGTGAAGTTCATTTTTCTCACCCCCTGAATCCGGGTGGGCCTTGAACCTTGTTTGGCCAACAGACTGTGGTGGAGAGACCAGGCCTCCAGAGGCCTTGGAAACGCCCATTGTCTTGGACCCCTGCCCCCTGGATAAGAGCACACACCCAGGCAGCCTGCTGGGCGATGAGACACCCATGGCCGGGTCACCCCCATCACCCTGGCTGAGCAGAGGTCAAGCCGCAGAAGCAGAGATCCTGACTGACCAGCCGCTGACCGCAGATACACAAGGGAGCCCAGCCCGAACCGCGGCGCCGAAGAGCAGTGAGCTCACAAGTGGTTACTGTTTAAAGGCGCTATGCTGGTGATGGTCTGTTATTCAACAATAACTGATAAAACTCTTACTTACACGTAATGGAATCAGAAAGGGAAGCAAGGCAATTATATTCACAATGATATCCAATGCAGCATTAGCCACACCAGCAAGAAAACTGGAAATAATCTAACTATTCAATCATAAGATTATAGCTCAATATATCACAGCATAGACACCCAACAGAGCTATCGCATAGCAATGGAAAAGGACCATCGTCTATTGTACTTTATTTTCAGGTGGGGTAACATCATTGGGATTATGTTTTAAGTCCTTAGCATTTTTGCCAGCAGGCGGGGGACAGGGTAGGGAGTGATGACACTTTTATTATCTTTTAAGATATTTGGTTTATGAAAAGGAAAATTAAACTATAAATACATGATCATTATTGATTATGTAAGTCCTTAGCTTTTAAGGATCATACTAAATTACATATGAACTATGGCTGAGATTTTCTTCAAAATAATACGAGGGAAATAAATAAAACAAGATGAGCCATAAGTTAATAATGGTTAATACTTGGTACGGGGGGAGGGAGTTCATTTTATTATTCTTTCTTTTATACATGTTGGAAATGTTCATAATAAAATTTCATAAAAATTTTTAAAAGATCACTCTAAAGACTATAGTGGGACTTCCCTGGTGGCGCAGTGGTTAAGAATCCACCTGCCAATGCAGGGGACATGGGTTTGAGCCCTGGTCTGGGGAAGATCCCACATGCCGCAGAGCAACTAAGCCCGTGCGCCATAACTACTGAGCCTGCGCTCTAGAGCCCACGAGCCACAACTACTGAACCTGCGCTCTAGACTCAGCAGACCACAACTACTGAGCCTGTGTGCCACAACTACTGAAGCCCACGCGCCTAGAGCCCGTGCTCCACAACAAGAGAAGCCACTGGAATGAGAAGCCCACGCACCGCAACGAAGAGTAGCCCCCACTCGCTGCAACTAGAGAAAGCCCGTGAGCAGCAGCGGAGAGCCAACGCAGCCAAAAATAAATAAATAAATAAATGAGTTTATTTCTTTATTTTTTTAAAAAGACTGTAGCAACATGGAATTAGTTTACACTACAAGGCTGTGTGCAGAAAGCAAAAATCAAAAAGCTACCCATACAATGTTTTCAACTCTGCAACTTTAGATACAAAAAAGGAACTAGACGTGGTGGGGTGAGGAGTAGAGGAATGATTTGTCTCTTCAAATTTTGCTTTCATGGTGTTACACTGTCTTTACAGAGGACCAAAAATGCCAGGAGAAAAGATGACGTTCTTTCATTTCCTTCAGCTGGGACTCAGCATGAGTGAGGGGCTGGCTGGTGGGGGACCCTACCCAGAAGCACGTGGGGCTGGGAAGGAGGAAGACTCTGATGGAAGCAGCTGAGGAAATCCAGACTTGGCGGAGCTAGAGAGGGCCCCCTCCCCCCACCAACCAGCCCCAGCAAGAGTGCTGGGTTAGGAGGTTATCAACCAAGATTGGTCCTTCCCAATTTAAGGGGCCACACCAGCTACCCCTTCCTTTGACCAGTTTTGAGATCACAGATGATATTCAGCTCTCTAAATATTCATCTCTAGGCAGAAAAAAAAATTATTTGGGGAAGAGCGTAAATTATAATCAGATCCCCCATCATGTGTCAGAGACCACCTCCACCAATTCAGCCATCACCTCCTCTGATCCCCCGACCTTCCCAACTGGGTGCTAATGTGCCCATTTTACAGACGAGGAAAAGGAGGCCCATCACCTGCCCCAGGTCAGTCATGCCCTGGGCACTGGGGCTGGGTTCAGGAGCCAGCGGCAGGCCTGGACCGGCACACCTGTTGGCTTCCTTCCAGGCAGCACCTCCACTAAGGGCCACATGTATGTGGGGCAGGAGGTAGAGACCCACACACACTGAGGACCCCCAGCCTTAGATGGATGGCAACCCCTGTACAACCTCTGTCAGGTGAGATGCTACTGACTGTGTTACCCCAAAATTCATGTTAAAGCCCTAACCCCCAATGTGATGGTATTGGGATGGGGGGGG
>NW_020185337.1:24845366-24847151 GCF_003031525.2 Neophocaena asiaeorientalis asiaeorientalis | reverse complement strand
TATATATAATTATACAGTCAGACACTAAAATACCCAGCAGAAACTAGGGCTGCAGAGCAGTGTCTGGTGTGCATTTGTGGTGGCAGGGAAACTCTGCAAGCTGAAGGAGTGAATGGAAAGAATGTATTTTGTTTAGAAACCCAAATAATTTTCTACATTTTTAGCCTTTTTTTTTGTTTTAACATCTTTATTGGAGTATAATTGCTTTACAATGGTGTGTTAGTTTCTGCTTTATAACAAAGTGAATCATCTATACGTATACATATATCCCCATATCTCCTCCCTCTTGCGTCTCCCTCCCAGCCTCCCTATCCCACCCCTCTAGGTGGTCACAAAGCACCGAGCTGATCTCCCTGTGCTGCATTTTTAGCCTATTTGAAGCAGGAGAATTTTAGAACTGGATTTGAAAGGCCATAAAATTTTTAGTTTTAACATCCAAGGTATAATTTGGGGCTTTTTTCCTGGTTTTTACTTCTTTTTCTGGTCTGTGTGAATGAAGTTTGGAGCCTAAGCATTTAAGTATAACGCATCACAAACAAGTATGTGTGTTTGAGAGATGAGGCATTCCTTTTTGCTCTCTTTGAAATTTGCTTCTTCTAGTCCTTCCTAAGGAGGGGGAGAAAGCAGAGGAGACCCAGGACGGTCCGGATTCCGGGAGGAACCCCTGGCAGGCAGCAGCCCGTTCTGTGTTCAGAATGTACTCGTTGACAAGAGTGCGGGCCTGGAATTCCAGCCTGGCCACAGGCCCAGGAGGGAATGGACACATCCTGCATAGGGTTTGGGGAACAGAGCCCACCATGAGTCCCATGCCCATACCTGTCCAGTAACTGTCGGGGGTCTTTGAGATAGTGGGCCTAGGTAAGCCCTGGGGAGTGAGAGCATTTTTAGGACCCTCCCCTTGTAGGGAGACAGACCTCAGCAGTAACTCCCTGCCCTTTACTCCCCCAACTCCCTGAAAGAATGCGGGCCTCCAGTGAGTGACCAGCGCCAGCAGGTCAGAGCTATTTCTGGCGGCTGAGGAGGCACCGGATTCCGGGTGTTCAGGGCAGGAGGAGGGGACGAGGGTCAGGCCTGAGGCGCTTCCCGGACACCCCCGCCTGCTGGGGACTAAGCCCCCGGAGAGGGGCAGGCTTCCTGCCCTTCCAGCCCTCGGCCCTCGCCTCAGTTTCCTCATCAGTGTAAGAGTCGGGCAACGGGGCCATCATCCTTCGCAATTTGGAGGACGCTTCCTGATTGTTTTCTTGTCTTAAAATTACCTGATTTGCGTTCGACAGAAATCAGGAGGGCGGAAGGCAGTCTATGGGTGGCCAGTTGTGGCCGGGCCAGTTATCGGGCCTGACCACCCGGGTAGGTTGGATGCCTCTCAGGGGCCCACATGCCTGAGGTTGGGCGGGGCGCCCCTCCCCCACTCCCCGTCCTGATCTCTCCGGGTAACCCGGACGGGCCGGGGCGTGTCGCGGGTACGGACCTGGCCCGCCGCGGGCGGGATTTCCAGGATGGGGCGTGTCTTTTCAGACGGGGGCGCGGCGGGCCAATAAGCAGAGGGGCGCGGGGGGCGGGGCCTGTGCGCGGGTGCGGCGCGCTGCGGGGCGGCCGACGCAGGCAGAAGCGGGCGTCGCGGGGACGTCCGGTCGGCGCCACGCGGAGCGGGCAGCGGGATTGGCTGCGGCACTTGCGTGTCAGGGGGTTGCTAGGCTTCTGTCGCGCGCCCCGCCCTCGCGCTCCCTCACTGCCCGGTACGTGCTCGCGCCGAGGCTGCGGTGCAGCGCTAGAGCGCCTCGGTTT
>NW_020185337.1:24826335-24845192 GCF_003031525.2 Neophocaena asiaeorientalis asiaeorientalis | reverse complement strand
AAAAAAAAAAAAGCCTAAGCTGATAAAAAAGTTTATTTTGAATGATACAGTCTTTTGTTTATCTCTGAAAGGGAAGAGGTGTAACCAAGTGATCAGTTACCCTCACCCATGATGAGTTAAACTCACGTCAAGTGCCTCTTTGATGTGATACCCTGAGGATGACACGGCATCACTCACCTTGGGATTCCTGCCCAAAACACATCACCCGAGGAAACAGCAGGTAAACCTGAATTAAGAGGTATTCTACAGAACTGGTCTGAATTGTTCAAGAATGTCAGTGTCATGAAAGACCAGGACTGAGGAGCTGTTCCTAACTGAAGGAGACTAGTGAGGTTTGAGGACTAAACGTAATACCTGGTCCTGGATAGGACCCTGGATCAGGGAAAATGACAGAGGACATCGTTGGGTCAATTAATAAAATTTGCTTATAAACTATAGATAAGGTAATATTGTATCAGTGCTAAATTTCCTGGATCTTATCATTGTACCACGGTTAGGTGCGAGAACGTCCTTGTTCTTAGGCAATGCACCATGAATATTTAGGGGTAAAGCAAAACCACGTCTGCAACTTACCTTCAAATGTTTCAGTAAAAACCAGTGTGCGTCTGTGTGTGTGTGCGCGCGCGCATGCACGCGCGCGTGTGTGTAGAAATAACGCATTAGAATAAAATGAACTGATGCTTCTGAGTCAGGAGTCTATCAGTTCACTTCTGTTCTTGTGCTCCTGTAAATTTGAAATCATTTCAAAATCAGCCTTTTAACAGATTTTTTTTAATGCACAAAGACATCTCAATTGGATTTAGTGAATGATAGATAGTAGGAGGAATTTGGGACGGTTTAATCCATGATCTCTCTAATCCTACACAAAATTAGTTCAGGTGGAAAATAACTCATCCAAGACTCCTTCACACACACTGCAATAAATCTCACGTGGACCCAGCTCAAAATTCAGACCACATAGGAATGTCAGCAGCTGAACGCTACCTTCTTCAATACAGAGCATCCCTGGGGCAGGACCTACCAAGGAGGACGTCCACGGCTCCTCGCAGAGTGTTTCAGATGGATATACAGTTAACTGTCAAACAGACATCTCCTGATGAACAGATCTCTGGCGACAGAGGGTAAGCAATGTTCTAGGGCAGTGGCAAGATTCTGCAGCGGAGCAAGGAGCCTCTCTCCATGTAGGGAACAGGAGCCTCTGAGTGTATTCCCTTTTCTATCATGGAAGCTTGTTGTCACACTCAATATTGAAACGCTGGATGACTACAGAGTGGATTCGCTGTGGTATTATGCAGAAGGACCTCAGGAAATAGTTGTTCATTTGAATACATGCTTACACACTCTTTACTTGAGTCTCATGATAACTCTACAAAATATTCAGGACAGATACTAACATCCCCATTTTACTAATGAAAAAACCCACATCGGGAAATATGCAACTTGTTCAAGATTCCATAGATAGTAATGGGGGAAAAAACCTTGAATTTGAACTGGTATATTCTTACTCTGCTAGGCAGTCTGTGGGGTGTTTTTTTTTTTTAATACATTTATTTACTTATTTATTTATTTATACTTTTGGCCGCGTTGGGTCTTCATTGCTGCGCACGGGCTTTCTCTAGTTGCGGCGAGTGGGGGCTGCTCTTTGTTGCAGTGCGCGGGCTTCTCACTGCGGTGGCTTCTCTTGTTGCACAGCACGGGCTCTAGGTGCGTGGGCCTCAGTAGTTGTGGCACGTGGGGTCAGTAGTTGTGACTCACGGGCTCAGTAGTTGTGGCTTGCAGGCTCAGTAGTTGTGGTTCGTGGGCTCTAGAGCACAGGCTCAGCGGTTGTGGCACACGGGCTTAGTTGCTTCGTGGCATGTGGGATCTTCCCGAACCAGGGCTCCAACCCGTGTCCCCTGCACTGGTGGGCAGATTCTTAACCACTGCGCCACCAGGGAAGCCCAGTCTGTGGGGTTTTAAGAAGCGTTATAGAGTTACCTCCATCTCACAGCCTGAGAGTTTTCTCAGGTTTTGGAAACAGCAGATGGCTGTGCTCTCCAGGTTAAACCATGTGGTAAATAAGCAGTTCTAAGGACTGAGCCCCACACCTCCTGTTTTCTGTAGCTATAAAATGGGAACAATACCCACCCAGTCCCTATACGGACATCACTGTGGAAATCCAATATGAGTTACAAAACGTTCTGATAGGTTGAAAGGAGCTATAAAACTCATTATTCATAGTACTGCTATTAAGTAGCGTTCTCTAACGCACACGTTAAGACAGCTTGACTTGTTCTATGATTCCGAAAAGCAAATGATTGTACCTCCTGCTCTTTTGGTAGCTTTGACAGCTTAGGTGGTCTGGAAACTCTTGGCAATGCTACCTGGCTCTGCCGGAGGAGGACGGCCCGTTTGGAGTTCCTTTGATTGGTGTCCTCATAATCACCCATATGCCAGGCAATGAAACCACGACTGAAGCTTCCTTCTGCGTCCATAACAGAAGGATTCGGTTGCCTGAAATAGGAACAAATCGGCTGGTTCTCAAATCGGAAAATGGTTAGAAACAAGGCCACCGGTTTTCAGATAGTTGAAATTTGTCTGCGTCTGCTGTGATTGTGATGACTTCTAGCCCTGGAGCTTGGGAAAGCTAAGGCCCTGAGCCCTCAGCCAGTGTCCTGAGAAGCTTCTGGACTCTGCCCCTCCACTTCCCTAGACATCCAGCTGCTGGAGATGCAGGGAACTACCTGCACAGGTGGACACTTATCCAGGAAGCTTGTTGATGACATCACCCTGGTACCACGACTGCTCCTGGCATCCTTTAGAGCCGAGTAGGCAAGATGCTGGGAATTTGGGGGCAGGCCGAGGCCTTGAGTTCTCGTGTCGGGTTTGAGACTTCGGGGGATTCAGGGAAAAGCCAGCTTGGCGATGACAGAATCTGACTTTGGACAGTGCGTGGGAGGAAAGATCCAGGCTTCACTCTCTTTCCCCAGTGAAATCACGGTCTCTGTTCCAATGCCCCTTACTTAGAATATTACCTGAGGACTGCTTCCCCATTGTAAAGGGCCAGGTCTGGGGGAAAGGACAAGAAGGATCGTAGGATAAGGATTTGCCATCTCTTTTGGAAGGCTGTTGTCACCCAAGAGAGCTCGTGGGGCTTCTTACCTTCACGTAAGAAGCATACCTTCATTCTGTTTTATGGCCAAGTAATATTCCATCTTGTTTATCTATTCACCAGTGGATGGATGTTTGGGTTGGTTCCACCTTTTTTTCTACCTAGGACTAGAATTGTGGGGTTGTATGGTAATTCTATGCTTAGCTTTTTGAGAAACCACTAAACTGTTTTCCATAACAGCTTCACCATTTTACACTAACACCAGCAACGCAGGAGGGTTCTAATTTCTACACATCCTCATCAACGCTTGTTATTGCCTTTTTTATTTTACCATCCAAGTGTGAAGCAGTATCTCGTGTGGTTTCCATTTGCATTTCTCTAATAGCTAATTATGTTAAACGTCTTTTCATGGGTTTATTGACCACTCGTGCATCTTTTTTGGAAAGCTGTCTATTCACATCTTTTGCTGCATAATTTTATGCAGTTGTCTTTTAAATCATAGGAAAAAAGAGTTAAAAACCAAAATACATTAATGCTATATATATTTTTTTTTTTGCAGTACGCGGGCCTCTCACTGCTGTGGCCTCTCCTGTTGTGGAGCACAGGCTCCGGACGCGCAGGCTCAGCGGCCATGGCTCACGGGCCCAGCCGCTCCGTGGCATGTGGGATCTTCCCGGACCGGGGCACGAACCCGTGTCCCCTGCATCGGCAGGCGGACTCTCAACCAGTGCGCCACCAGGGGAGCCCCATTAATGCTGACTTTTAAATTTACCTATGCAGTTACCTTTACCACTGGCTTGTTAATTATTTTGTGCATTTGAGTTACTGTTTATTGTCCTTTCGTTTCAACCTGAAGGACTCCCTTTAGCATTTAGTGTAGGGCAGGTCTGCTAGGGACAAAATTCTCTCAGTTTTTATCTGTTATGTCTTAATTTCTCCTTCATTTTTGAAGGATAGTTTTGCTGGATATAGAATTTTTTGGTTAACTTGTTTTTCTTTCAGCACATTGAATATATCATTCCACTGCTTTCTGGCTTTCATTATTTCTGCTGAGAATTTAGCTGTTAATCTTGAAGATCCCTTGTATACAATGACTCATTTTTCATCTGCTGCTTTCAAGATTCTCTCTTTGTCTTTGCCATTTGACAGTGTGACTATGATGTATCTAAGTGTGGGTCTCTGAGTTTATCTTACTTGGAGTTTGTTGAGCTTCTTGAATGTGTTAGTTACTGTTTTTCATCAAATTTGGGATGCTTCTGGCCATTATTTCAAATATCCCTTCTGCCCATTCCTCTCTTCCTCTTTTCCTTCTGGGATTCCCATTATGCTATGTTGGTACACAGTCTCAGAGCTCTGTTCCTTGTGCATTTCTTAAAAATTCTTTTTTCTTTCCATTTCTCAGAATGTATAATCTCAGTTGATCTACATTTAAGTACACTGATTCTTTTCTGATAGCTCAAACCTGCTATTAAGCTCCCATTGTGAGTTTTTCATTTCAGTTAGTGTACTTTTCAACTCCAGAATTTCTATTTTTTACATGTATGATTTCTATCTCTTTATTGATATTCTGTTTGTCGAGACCTTGTTCTCATACTTTCCTTTAATATTTCAGACATGGTTTCTGTGAGGGGAGGGTCCAAGTTCAGTCCATGCCTTCCCTTCTGTTCCCAAGAAGCTCTCTGTGCTCAGTACAGGACATGCTGGCAAGCTCACAAGCCGCACTTCATGAAAAGAGCTCAGAGCGCAGTCAGTACGTACCTGTTCCCTTTATCTGGAGCACGTGTAAACTTTCTCAGAACCGCTTAGCCATGCATGCGTAAATGGCCCACAGGTACACCCCCAACTTTGTGTATTTCAGACTCTAAGGGGTAAGAGTTGGCACAAAGTGAGGCGAATGCAGCCACGCTGCCCACTGCAGCTGCCAAGTGGACCCACGAGCCATGGGGGTCTGCCACACCGCCAGGAGGTGGATCTTGTGTACTCTCTCCTCTTGATGTAGGTACACAATGTACCATTGGAGCCTGCGTGCCTGTTGTCTGCTCTCAGTGGCCTTGAGTCATGCACTGGCCCCTTCCCTGGCTGGCACTTACCTGCCTGTTAACTCTGGCCACACTCACGTTCTGTTCTGTTCTATCCTGTCCTCTGGCACAGTCTAACCACCTACGGAAGCAGAGTCCCTTAGTATTCTGAGCCTATTTGAATCAGCTGACTTAAAGTCTCTGTCAGCTAAATATACCCGTGCTTCCTCGGAGACACTTTCTGTTGATCGCTTCCTTTCCCTGTGTATCAGCCATACTTTCCTGTTCCTGTTCCTGGTCCTCATAATGTTTCTGTTGATAAACTGACATCTGAAAGAATACACTGTGCCAATTCTGGAAGTGAGATTTTCTCCCTCTCCCCAGGGCTTGTTGTTCCTGCTCGTTTTGTTTTTCTCTTTGTTGTTGCTTTTTGTTTGTTTGTTTGTTTTTGGTGGTGGTGGTGGTGATGTTGCTGTTGTTTACTTTCCTGGACTAATGGTTTAAAGTCTGTCATGTGTGGCCCCTGAATTATCTGCTTGGTTAGCTTAGTGGTCAGCTAATGATTGGACAGAAATCTCCTGAAATGCCTCAAATCCATGTGTTTTCTGGTCTTTGTTTGTGTCTAGGCATACCTTCAGTGCCCCAGCAGACAGTTTACAACTCTGCCTTAGCCTTCGTTTCCTGCTTTCATGGAGCTTCAAGGTCAGCCAAAGGTCAGAGATTAGGACCTTCTGGGGCCTTGCCTGGGCATGTGCACAGCACTGCACGTGTGCACAGCCTTCTAGATTTCTAGGCATGTGGTAGAGCTTTTTGAAATCCTCTAGAGACATGTCGTTTCCCAGTTTTTTCCTTAAAGACTTTTGGTCAGCTTCTTGTTTGCGCCAACTTGTATTGCCCTCCTCCCCCAGGCGACTGTGATATTAAATGATTGCTGTTTTTGACGGGTGCTTGTGAGATAGAGATGTTCACACAGAGTCAGGTCAAATAATGACAAGCCCTGAGAATGGAGATTTCCCAGGGATTTTCAAGACAGATCGAATAATGAAACAAAACAAAAAGATAATCTACTGAATGGGAGAAAATATCTGCACATGATATGACCAATAAGGGATTAATATCCATCATATATAAACAGCTCATACAACTCAACATCAAAAAACAAACAACCTGATTAAAAAATGGGCAGAAGACCTGAATAGACATTTTTCTAAAGAGGAAGTGCAGATGGTCAAAAGATATATGAAAATATGGTCAACATCTCTAATCATCAGGGAAATGCAAATCAAAACCACAATGAAAGATCACCTCACACCTGTCAGAATGGCCATGATTAAAAAGAACACGCTAATAAAGATGTTAAAAAAAGAACACAAATAACAAATGTTGGCAAGGATGTGGAGCAAAGGGAACACTGGTACACTCTTGGTGGGAATGTAAATTGGTGCAGCCACTATGCAAAACAGTACGGAGGTTCCTCAAAAAATGAAAAATAGAGCTACCATAGGACTCAGCAATTCCACTCCTGGGCATATACCTGGAGAAAACTATGACTCAAAAAGATCCCTGCACCCCAGTGTTCACAGCAGCATTGTTTACAATAGCCAAGACATGGAAACAACCTAAATGTCCATTGATAGGTGAATGGATTAAGATGTGGTGTATATATACAATGGATTATTATTACTCAGCCATAAAAAAGAACGAAATGATGGACTTGGAGGGCATTATGCTCAGTGAAACAAGTAAGACAAAGACAAATACTATCTGATATCACTTATACGTGGAATCTAAAAAAATACAAGAAATTAGTGAATATGACAAAAAAGAAGGAGACTCACAGATATAGAGAACAAACTAGTGGTTACCAGTGGGGAGAAAGGGAAGAGGCAATACAGAGGTCGGGGGGTAGTGGGAGGTACAAACTATTAGGTGTAAGGTGGGCTCAAGGGTGTACGTTCGACACGGAGAATATGGCCAATATTTTGTAATAACTGTAAATGGACATTAACTTTTTAAATTGTATAAAAAATTTAAAAATTAAAGTTAAAAAAAATAAAGAGCTGGAGTTGGGATTTGAACCCAACCAGTTACACACACACAGACACAAAATCAAATATAACATTTCTCTGAGTAGGAAGCTTTTCAAGGCGCTTCAAACTCGTGTTTCCCCTTCAGTGACTGGTCAGCTGCTAGTTTTCACAGCTACCATGGTTGTGAGGCTATTGGTTTTTTCAAGGCTACCTTGAAGCTGGAAAGAGAGGATGGGAATAGAGCAATTTTAATTTAAATTTAAAATGTCACACAGATCGTGTTTCTTTCTAAGATTTAGCCATTTTTCTTAAATACGTGCTCCATGGATTACTGAAAGCATTTGTGCATTCATTTCCAATGTTTTGAAAAAGGTGATTTTGACAATTTTTGCCACTGCTCTTATTTCTTTTATGGAGGAAATATATTTTTGGAGGTCCTTACTGCACCATTCCTGAAGTGGTTTCCAAACTGAATTCTTTTACAATGAAACAAAGACTATTTAGGGAAAAATCGTCTGTGCCTTCTGTTTCCACTCCATTTGCCCCTGCTCCAAATGCTGCTTGGTGTTGCTTTTACTTCATCGTGATGGTTCTGACCCCAGCTGACAGCAGCCTCCTTCCTGAGATCAAGTCACCTCTTTTCAGACTTTCTAGTAAGACTTCCAAGAAGCATTCGTGATTGTGGACACTGTCCTCCTCCTGGCTTTCTACTGGGCTTTCAAAGCTCTTTTCTTTCTGTCTCTCCTCTTACTTCTCATATTACTTCCTCTACTTTTCTTCTGGAATAATCTTTTATTCTTTTGGCTCCTTTATCACTGGTACTCCCCAGGATTCCATCCTTGATTCTCATCTCCCAATATACAACCATCCATCTCCAAATCAGGAAATAGCCTTTCTATCTGATGATCCAACCAACAATATACTTATGTGTAAATTTTTTACTTTCAGCTCTAAAAATCTGAGTACAAATCCCCAGCTTCTCACTGAACCTAGTACCAGGAATCTCATTACTAATAATGATAACTGTTTCTAGCATTCATTGAGATACATGAGGTTCCAGACACTATGCTAGATGCTTGATATGTATTACCTCTCTCTAATCTTTATTATAGTCCAACGTGATAGATGTCATTTCCTGCTTTTTACCTCTGAAGTTAGACTAAGTAATTTATCCAAGATCAAACAGTTAAAAAGCAGTAGAGCTGGGATCTGCACTCAGAGTTGTCTGCTTCTAAACGTATATAATTACTCATCTGTAAAATGGGGATCATATTACAATACCTACTCTTTGTAAGGACTAAATGAGTCAATACCTAGAAAGCACTTAGTATCTGGCCCATAGTAAAAATTCAATAAAATGTTGGCCATTTGTATTTTTATTATAGGATGCTGCCTCTCAACTCATCTTGCCATCTCCCCATTTTCTCTCTTCCCCCAAATAGACCCTCTTCTTCCTGCGTTCCCTTTTTCGTTCAATGCCATAACCGTTTCCCCAGCCACCCCCAGAGAGGCACATTAGAACTGCCTTGGACTTTCACATCTCCTCCACCCACCCACATTTTGTTGGTTGCCAAGCCTCGTGGAACCTTTCTCTAAACGACCTCACCATCCCTGTCTCTCACTCGGGCTCCTGTCGGTGTGATTATTCCAATTTTACTTAACGTGCCTTTCTTCTGCGGGCTCTCCTTTCTCTGCTCTGCCCGCTCGGCGAACAGTTTTCAACAGCTATTACGTGCCATGTATTCTTTCTATCACAGAGATTTAATTATATCGCTTCCGTACTTAAAAATTTGAAACAACGCTTCGTCGCCTACAGAACTAAGCACAAAACCTTCGTCGGGAATTCGAAACACTGCACCATCCGGCCCCTGTACTGCATCCCAGTCTCACCTCCTGTCACACCCCAAACCAGCACCCTGTGCTTCAGCCACGCGACGGTCTTCCCTCTGCACACCAGAAAGGCTCACTCCTCCGAGCCTTTTTTTTTTAATGGTATGATTGCTTTTATGTAAATAATAAAAGATTCATACATATAATAGGTTGGGATACTCATATTTTTTCACAAGTAGGATACATACAAAACTTAAAGGAAAGAAATTGATGGGAGTGGGGTGAAGAGAGATTAAGCTGTTCATTTTACTCCTTTGTGTACTGTCTGAATTTTCCAACCAAACACATCTATTAGTTCCATTTATATTTTTTGAACACCTTTATTTTTTTTTTTTTTTTTGATTCCATATATATGTGTGTTAGCATATGGTGTTTGTTTTTTTCTTTCTTATTTCACTCTGTATGACAGACTTTTCCTTATGGATGGGATTGCTTCCCTGGTTCCACCTCCAGGCTCACCTTTTGATTTCCCACCCAGCCTTAAAAATGCAGCTCAAGCTACCCCTCCTACAGAACATTCCTGATTGGCTATCTGACCTTCAACACTGTTTACACATTGTTCACTCCTACTTTAGTGGGCATCTTCCTGAAAGGGAAGGAACCCTGTCGTACTTTTTTGGGTCTTCAGTGTCTAGCAGAGTTCCTGACATAGAACACGTTTCCAGTCGAGTTTGCTTGCTTCTCTCAAGGTACCCAAAGAGGGTCAGTTGTTACCTCAAGGCAGAGAGCCTGTGACTGCATGGGTTGGAGGGTTTGCAGAGAGGTGGGATTGAGTTCAAGTTCACACTCTCTTTTGCTAGTTGAATTTTTTAAACTGTGAGCATGTAATTTTTTTTTTATAATAAAAGATGACTAAATGTTGCTTAAAAACTGTTGGTTGTTTGGAAAATGATCAAAATTTTCCTAGCAGACTGGACAACAGAGAAATAAGGTCAGAAGATAAAATAGACTCCAGCACCGAGTTAGGAAATGACTGGCTGGGACTTGCTTATATAACTGTCTAAAACCGATGGGACAAACTGAACTTTGATGTTGACACTTGTGCCAGAAAACATACTCTGGGTGGCTGAAGAGCAGCCCTCTGCTTGGTCTTCTGGGTTCCCACCTTTTTGTGTGAGCTGGGCCCGCAGGAGACTCCAGGGCAGCCACCTGGGTTCATGACCCAACAGTCTTGTCCAGGAGCAAAGCTTTTTCTACTGTTTGGACATCTGGGTTCCCTCTGGTTGAGTGAAGATTGTTCTAATAAGTGGTAAAATGACTGTCTTTTGGATTCCAAAGTTCAGGAAACAAATCGCCAACTGTTTAAGCCCCAGTGAGTCAGTCTGGTTGCCTTATACATACCTGGCGACAGTTACTCACTAGAGTTTCAATAGAGAAAGATGTGGAAACTTCCCTGCTGGGCTCCGCATTCCCCTTGCAGCATTGTAAAGTGATGTGTAACCCTGTGCATTTCTAGCCTGTGAAGAGGCCTGGGGCTGTGTCCGTATAGCGACTTAAAAGCACCACTACTTATTTCCCCAGCAAGCTAGTTCCCCTAAATGTTTGCTTTCTGGCAGGGTCATTGATTTCTGCTCTCTCCATTTCCGGAAGTACTCAAAAGCCATCGATGGCTCAATGGAAACTTTTGAGAAACACATTCTGAAACCATTTGGCAGGATCCTTGCTTTCTTGGAGAACAGGCCTTCTATAGAACATTTGCAGGAAAATAAGACCCCAGTTTTTAAAAGATCTCTGCATTTACGGTATAGTCCACACCTAAAGTCAGAATCTTGCCAAGGATACAATTAGGGCTTTCATGATGTTTAAAACTGTTTTTCTCTTCTGAACTGGCCTTCTGCATGGATGGAGTGGGTGTTACTGCCGACACTGGCAGCCACATAGGTCCAATGATTTCAGAGACAACAGCCAGAGACCAGGGTTCCTCCCGAGCACACAGTCGGGAGAGGTCGTATAAAGCGTCGTCCCCTGAGCCTTCTCAGGAGAACTTATCTTGGAGGGGTGGCGCCACAGAGGCGGACCTGGGGAGATTGGGGCGGCTGCAGGTCGGTGTTAGCTGTGGCATCATTTAGTTAAGTCAGACCTCATTTCTTACCCATTGACCTTCCTTCTCTCCCTGCCCTAGAGAATCATACGTGATGCCCTAGAGAATCATACGTGAGGACGTTGCATCTTACTTTCAAAAGACACCGTCTTAATCCTCAGGTAACAATTACTTGATCCTGGATCAGCAGCTGTCATGGAGATGATTAAAAAGCATGAAATTATCTTGATGTTTCATGTTTGGACAAAGTGCCTGCACGACTATATTTAGCAGTTTTTAAAATATAAGTTTTAATGCAACTGGAATTTATCCTAGGTTGGTTGTTGCCCAGGAGATTCTTGTTGAGTGGAAAGAGAAAGAGACTTATTTAAAAAGCTAATTCTTGGGTTCTCTGGTGGCGCAGTGGTTGAGAGTCCGCCTGCCGATGCAGGGGACACGGGTTCGTGCCCCGGTCCGGGAAGATCCCACATGCCGCGGAACGGCTGGGCCCGTGAGCCGTGGCCGCTGAGCCTGCGCGTCCGGAGCCTGTGCTCCGCAACGGGAGAGGCCACAACAGTGAGAGGCCCGTGTACAGCAAAAAAAAAAAAAAAAAAAAAGCTAATTCTTAGTAATTCATACCCAAAGCTGCCTATAAAGACTTGTCTACAAGATGCCGACCTTCCTTCTTTAATGTGAAGTCTTCAAGATGCTGGGAAAATCAAGGTTCTACCTCTGAATGATAACCAGTTTACAATAAAGGTCCAAGGTTAAATGTAACTGAGTGATTAGGACAATGTGTGGAGATGTACAGCCTCAAAGATGCAGAAGCCGCCTGCATGACTGGTCAAGTCCTCAGACAACAAGAGTCTGAACCTGAGTTTTTTGAACAGAGATTAGTATGTGCTCATCCGTGTCCCAGGTCCCTGGAGACCACGCAGAAGGCTAACAGCGTATGTAAGAAAGACACATGGCACGGGACCAAAACATCAGTGCATGAATCCACAATTGCTTATTTACCTCTGTACCTGTCAACAGCTACTAAGAAGTTATTTGATTGCAATAAGCTTCCACTGTTAATCATTCATGATGAAATGCAGAAGAACATTTTTTTTTTCTTTCGGTATGCAAGCCTCTCACTACTGTGGCCTCTCCCATTGCGGAGCACAGGCTGCGGGCACGCAGGCTCAGCGGCCGTGGCTCACGGGCCCAGCCACTCAGCGGCATGTGGGATCTTCCCAGACCGGGGCACGAACCTGTGTTCCCTGCATCGGCAGGCGGACTCTCAACCACTGCGCCACCAGGGAAGCCCAGGAGAACATTTTTATGCCTGTTTGAATCTTTTACTCTTGTTTAGTAGTTCTCTCCTTGCCCAAATAACAAAAATGCCTACGATCAGTTTTACACCATTAACAATTTGAAAACAAACTTATTAAATGGGTCTGCATATCTATGGGCACAAACTATTTTGCAAAGTAGATAGAATTATTTATACTTATAAACAAAACTGTGCGATTCACACTAGCATGAAACATACCACCTCAAGGATGAAAATGAAATTGCTTCCCAAAGAAATGTTGGGGAAAACACAAGCGATGCATCCCCAAATTGCCACCGTCCACCATTAACTATTTCAGACACAAGAACATTGCCTGAATGCTATTTTTAAAAGACAGAAAGAGATAACTAAATGTAAGAATATTTATTTTTCCTTTAAGTAGAAAAAAACCCACTATCTTGGGCTCTCTTCAAGGAGGAGAGCATCTAAGGTTGTGCAGTTCTGTAAAATTACACACACCATATGCTTCAGACCTCAAATTGTGATGATTTTGATTTGATTTATTGCTTTTATTCCATAGGAAACACAACCACCTTATTTGAAAGACTTGTTAAATATTCTACCACTCGGCTGGAGTAGAGAATTTATTGGAACAAGAGAGGTCTTGCATGACCCTCAGCGGACAAACACTTCTTCATTGCTTTGCCAGCTTGTCTTCCCCGAGCTCCAGAATGTGGAGCTCACGGCTGGTTGCACTTATGGATGTCAGCTGGGCTTCCAGTCACCCGGGTCATGCCGTCGAAATCGAACATGCTGTCTTCCTGCGCCTAATAACACACTCCACAAGGTTCTTGTTGCCAAGAGTTGTTCCACAACGTGGACCTACACAGAGGAGTTTACTGATTTTCGTTCAGTATTTTAAATGATTTATATGAAGTGACTATCACTTGTGCTCACTCAGAGGCAGCTGTCCAAAAGCTTTCAGCAATGCAGCATGTTAGACTGTCTGGGGTCACCTGTGAGGAATGTTGAATGGAATTCCTGATGTTGCTGGAGATGTGGGCGATTTTTTGTAGGACATCCAGGAAGTCCTGCCAGTTTCAGCAGCACGGGGCATCTCTCCATGCTGGTGCTTCCTGGGTGACACTTGCTTTTTTTGCATCCAGATCAGAAAACCACAAGGGGAAGAAAGGGCAGCAACATGTATTTCAGCTGTGTGGCAGCAATCCTCGGGAAGGCTGGTAGGGAGAATATAACAGTATTGACTCAATTTCGCTTTGGACATGCTTATCTATCCAGATGGTGAAGCCTGACCTTCATTAACTAAGGATAAAGTTGATAGAATTTCATCTTAGTTCCTTTGGAATCTAAGGATATAGAAAATTAGACAAAATGGTTCAAAGAGCCTCAAGGACCCATCACCATCTTCAAACGCTATCAATTTATAGCCAGTCTTATTGAATCTCTATCTTACTTACTAATCCTCCCTCCGCCAAGACATCGACTCTCAAAGATATAAAAACTATTTTTGCTAACATCATCACAATGCCATTATTTCTCCCAAAATTAAAATACTTTCACCAAATATTCAGCATTCAAGATTCTGGCTAGCTCATCAATGTTATGACTCTTTTATCAGCCTGTTTGTTAGAAGCAGAAGACATGTAAGCTTCACACCTGTAACTGCTTAAGGCTTTCAAGTTTCCTTTAGTTCATAGGTTCTCTCCATCTCTATTCTCCTCTACCTCCCCCTCCTCTTCCTCCTTGTCTTTCTCCTTCTCATTATTTGTTGAAGAAACAATTTCTACAAAAATGGTGTTTCCATTTGTCCTATGAAATGACCTCTCCAAGTCGTCATTTAACATTTTCCGCCATCATCTTATTTCCTATACAGTGTTGGTTGGATTTAGAGGCTTGATCTAAGTCAGGCTGGGTTTTGGGGGCAAGACCACCACGTTAGTTTGCTAGGGTTGCCAACACACAGTGCTGCAGACAGGCAGTTGAAGAGCAGAAATGTAGCATCCACCATTACAGAGGCTGGAAGTCCAGGATCTAGGCGTCAGCAGGGCTGGTTTCTCCCGAGGCCGCTCTCCTTGGTGTGTGGACGGCTGTCTTCTCCCTGTGTCTTCACATGGTCTTTTCTCTGTGCGTGTCTGTGTTCAAACCTCCTCTTCTTATAAAGACACCAGTCAGATTGGATTAGGGCCAACCTAATGACCTCATTTTAATTTAATCACCTCTTGGAAGACACTTTCTCCAAATGCAGTCACATTCTGAGGTACCGGGGGGTTAGGACTTCAACACAGGGATTTCGGGAGTGAACAAGTCAGTCCATAATAACCTTCCAGGTAGCTGTGTGCCCTTCCATCAAGACGTATATATAATATCGGATCGTTTGTCTTTTTGTGGGTTTGGCAGTCGCTCATGACCAATATCTAGATTCGTTCACTTGAGTTTGCAAAGTGGTGATAGCCTAATTCTGTTGTTACTTCTTTATGTATTAGCTAGATTCCTGTTTTTTCTCTTTTTTTTAAGTCGATTCATCTTCTCTTTGGTTGGCAGTGGTACAGTTTGTATTAGAAAGGCAGAATTAATATTTGATCCTTTTCGTTTATTTACTCATTTTCAAAATAATAGGTTGGCTCACTGGAATCCTCCAATGTGATCAGTTTGTTGGGGCTTTTTAACTGACACTGTGAACTCATGGGTGTTCACGTCTGTGTGTATGAAGGTGTGATGTATGTTAATCCACTGCAGTTATTACCTTTCCCTCAAGTTGTCCTACGTTTGGCCAGTGGGAGTCTCTGCAAGCTTGGCTTCCAAGTCCCTCAGACAGGACTGCAGTAGTCCTGGAGAGCTTCCTTATCTGGTACAGCATGATGTGCCAGGCTCATGTTTTCCATTTCCTCTCCAGATCCGAGCAGCTCCGCTTCCTTTTAGTGGAAAAGGTGCTTGAAGAGCAGAATCTGAGCACTAGGGGAGCTCACGGCTACTGAGTTGATTTCTACATCTAGGCCTTTATAGTGAGTCGAACTATGAACCAGATGTACGTAAACATCCATCATCATACATATGTGTACATATATAATCCCAATCAAATTCAGGGTTTGCTTTATCTTAACATCTGTCTTTCCTCTTTCCCACTCCAAGAATCCTGGCCTCAACCACAGCAGGAATGATTAAATAAGAACCCCACGTTGCTGTCCATTTGCTTTCACACACGGCACGCACACAGCAGAGTCAGACTCGCACAGCTAACACGCCCACCAAGCTTTCTGCAGCTCTTTCTGTCCTTAGATCTGTACTCAAATCACCGTGCTTTACAATCCCTGGGAATATTTCCTCCCTGTGGGTTAAACCATCAACTGGGTACATATTTAGGGTGTTTGTTTTTCATTTTATATTTAAATACATTTATTTTATAAATAAGAACTCAGGTATGAGGTGCACATCTTATATGTCTTACGTAAGGTGAGACACGCACATGGTTTCAAAGCCAAACCAAGTGTGGCGCCAGCAGTGCCTTCCCGTTTTTCTCGTCGCCCTATGTGTCTAAGCCAGAGAAAGGGTTGGGTTTGTGTGGTGGCGGATTTGGAGGAGGAGGTGATGCCTGAATCGTGTCTTACTGAACAGCTGTAAAGAGTGACTCCGATTCTGGGAGAATCTGTCTCGAAGGCCTTAGGGAAGAAAACATTTGTTCTGCCACCCACCATGTAATTCTTCATTGAATTTTAATGCGTTAGCCTTTAGGCTGCTAGACAGAAAACAGCCGCTGTGTTCTGTTTAAACTCGGCCATCTTTCTACTTTGCTGTAGAGGCTAGAAATGAGAAGGTTTTGTCAAATATATGGTTATGCGCTCCAAAGTAGTTCGTCTGGATCTGTGAAGTTCCATCTCGTGATAACATCTTGGAATCTAAATATAGCAGTATTATCTAAAATAGATAAGCAACAAGGATGTATTGTACAGCACAGGGAAATTACTTTGCTATACACCTGAAACTAATGTAATATTGTATATCAACTATACTTCAATAAAACAATAAAGCATAGGGTAAAAAAAGAAAGATTTTTTTTAAATAAAACAAATACAGGAGTTTTAATGGAAACAAAATTAATTAATTAACTGTCCTAGAAGCCAACTTCCACCCATCCTTCAAGCTCAGGGGACCTTATGGAGCCTTCCTGATGTCGCCCCAAAGTTTAGATTCCCCGACATCTGTTTCCATGACACCCGCTAGAATACTCCTACTGTAACAGGCATTGCACTTAGTTGTTACACTTTAAGTATCTAAAACACAAAGCATGGTGCCAGGCACAATTTAATATTTCTAGCACTGCATCCAAATATACTCTAGCATAATTATTCGTTTAGGTGTCCCTTTCCCCCAGCTATTCGATAAGCTTTCTGAGGGCAGGAACTGTGTCTTCCTTCCTCAGTGCCACACTTGTTCACAGTTTGGATGGAATAAAGAACAGAAGAGATACTATTGGACATAGAATTAGAATAACAGAGGCTAAGCCCAGTATCCTCTCGAGGATCATGTTATGAGGATGAAGCCACCTTTGAAAGTGATGGATAGCATCCTCGTAAACTCTCAACGCCGCTGGACGCTACAGTCTGACCTCTGTACCCTCAGACCATAAAAGAGGACGTGAACGCTGTAGCATATTCTATACATGTTGTGGCGAATCCTACAGTCATTTTGAGACTTCCTTAAAACGGGGAAAGAAGCTACCCTCCTGTGTGTCAGATCCATTCCGGATGCCTTACACGCTCACACTTCATCCTCAAGACAGCCTCACGAGACAGGTGTTACTGTTGCCCCTTTTACCGCGAACTGAGGTCCGAGAGCATCTACGTTTCACAAGATGGAGGAATTCTGCCCAACTCTGTCAGCTGCAGAAAACCTGGCATTATGAGCAGGCTTCAAAGAACAAGTGAAAGAAACAGTGAAAAGCAGAGAGGACGGTAACCAGTGCACATCAAATGGACCGCGTGGTTACTGTTCTCTTGCTTCATCTGGTCACGTGGACAGATGGAGGCCACGTGATATCATTGATCTTTTGTAAACCACTCCCATAGATGTTGGTAATGAGGTAAGAGATACAGGGGCTTCGGGTTAACCTGCTGCAGCCAGTTTCATGCTGACCCTTTGAGATAAACTATCAACAGGAACGACACGCCCCGATTGGGTGAAAGACAAAGCAGCCCACCGCAGTCTCCTCCTTCTTGTGGTCAAGAGGACTTCCCAGCCTGACACATGCACAGGAGGGGTCCCAAGTCATCCTCTAGTAATCTGGGCTGCGTTGTAATATCATTATGATACCATTAGCATTGCGGTTTTGACCCCCTCCCCCCATGGGTTTCACTTGGACGCTCACGGGGAAGATTCAAAACGGTGCCTGGTGGAAGCCCAAGTAAGGAATTGCAGATGATGTGATCATAGGGGAAGGAAAGGGGAGCCACCCGCATCTAAACCCCATATTAACAACCTAAGCTGCCCCTATGAGGTGCACCTCACTGCAAGTTTGCCCCTGTGCTCTCCCACACGCACTGTGCTTCTAATAAATGCTGGGCCTGCTTTGCAATCTTGGTGTCTTTGTTGAACTCTTTCTTCAGAGAAGACAAGGACCGAGTTTCACCAAAAACAGTAATATAAGCATGTTCGAAACGACCACGGTTGGGGCATGTTTATGGCTTTGAAAAACTGAATCTAAGATAGCGAAATAAAACATTCCAAACACCTGTAACACATCTTGTCCTTGTTTTTCTGCAGTCTTTTTGCCTTTGCCTGGGCCTAACATCTGTATTGGATTGCAGGCCGTGCTTGGATTTCAAGACCATAACCTATTCCTTTAGGACCGGCAGCTGTTCTTTCGGAGACCCTGTCTCCTGAAACAGGCCCTAAGAGCTACCGTTCTGACATCCGAAATGCTGAGACAGGGAAGGTCATAGGCCAGTGAACTGCGAGTGCCTCCTTCTTACACACTTCAGGCTTCAGTAGTTTTCAGAAGTTCCACAGAGGGTACTTTGCCGCGAAGGGCCCCGTTCTGACATGAACTGAATTTTCCCCACCTGGAAATCAAGTGATCAACCAGGAAGTTTTCTTCTCAAGAATAACAGTACTGACTCTTCTTTCCCTGGCTTTCCTTTCAATAACAGCTGCATCGTATCCTTCTGCTATAAATGCTCCATCCTGGGATGAGGAATATCTACTCGATCAACAAGAAACATTTACGCGCAGCCTGTGTTTCTCCATATGGTGCCTCCTACAATGAAATGATCAGTCAGACATTAGGCCCTTTCTGTCCTGTCTCTCCTGATGGAATATGAGGAAGACAGGAATTATCTGTCTTGTTCACTCCTGAATCCCTGGGCCTAGCACGGTGCCTGGCATGGAGTTGGCAGTTGGATGTTTACTGAAAGAATAAATGGGCCTCCGCTATCTGTGTGGCACCACAACAGTGACCAGCACGGGGGCTCTGCACTGACCCTACTGCACCTGAGCTTCCTGAGAGCCCTTCCCAGAC
>NW_020185337.1:24719417-24825733 GCF_003031525.2 Neophocaena asiaeorientalis asiaeorientalis | reverse complement strand
CCAGGGGAGGAAGTACAAAGGCAGTTTTTAGGTAACTAGCCAAAAGGAGGGACAGGTGCTGATGATCTCAAAAAATACAATGGAATACTACTCAGCCATTAAAAAGAGTGATATAATGCCATTTGCAGAAATTACGCCAATTGCAGAGATTATCATACTAAGTGAAGTAAGTCAGACAGAGAAAGACAAATACCATATGATATCACTTATATGTGGAATCTAAAATACGACACAGGGCTTCCCTGGTGGCGCAGTGGTTGAGAGTCTGCCTGCCGATGCAGGGGACACGGGTTCGTGCCCCGGTCCAGGAAGGTCCCACATGCCGTGGAGCGGCTGGGCCCGTGAGCCATGGCCGCTGAGCCTGCGCGTCCGGAGCCTGTGCTCCGCAACGGGAGAGGCCACAACAGTGAGAGGCCACGTACCAAAAATAATAATAATAATAAATAATAAAATATGACACAAACGAACTTATCTACAAAACAGAAACAGACTCACAGACATAGAGAATGGACTTCTGTTTGCCAAGAGGGAGGTAGGTAGGGGAGGGATGGCCTGGGAGTTTGGGGTTAGCAGTTGTAAACTATTGTATAGAGAATGGATAAACAACAAGGTCCTACTCTACAGCACAGGGAACTATATTCAATACCCTGTGATAAAACATAATAGAAAAGAATATGAAAAAGAATGTATATATGTGTATAACTGAATCACTTTGCTGTACAGCAGGAACTACCACAACATTCTAAATCAACTATACTTCAATAAAATAAATTTCTGAAAAAATTGTAACATTTTGCTCCTTAAGGTTCACTGAAATCTCCCCAATGTGCCAGTCACCGATAGCCTTAAAAATAGAAAGTTGTCAAGATTTATGGATGTTTTGAGGAAAACAACTCCAAGAAAAAAGCAAGCATTTATGTACCAATATATTTTTAAATAGGGGCTGTCATTAAGTCTGTGCTAGTTCAACAACTGGCTTTGGCAGTATTTCATTATGAAATAAAACAGGCAATTTTCTACACAACCCTTAACTAATGCCAAATACAGGCACACCTTCTACCTTTCTGAATAAACAGAAAGCCCAGTTTATTCAGGTCAGTGCTTATTTCTTTAGTACTGAAAGCCCTAGTTTTAGAAATATTTTCAACTTAGGACCCTAACTACTAAAACTCTAGTTGACTGAGTTTCTATTTCTCCCACTTTATAATTAATTTTCAATTTTATCAAGATAAAATGCTTGTACACAATGTAGTGCTAATTTTTTTCCATTTTAATGCAATCATTTAGGTACATGTACATGATACATATAAACAGTACTAAAGTGAATATTGTGAAGATTATATAAGTACACCTGTAACATATAATATTGTACAGCAACTATACTTCAACAAAATATATAAATAATAAATAAATAAATAGTACTAAAATGCTTATAATTAAAAATACTCCCTGTCTCTCCCTGCTTCCTGTCCCAATATTCTCTTCTCCAAAGTACCCACTTTTAGCTCATTTGCTTCTTCTGGAACTTCACCCAATATCTGTACACAGTAAATGCCCCCTGGAGAGTTCCCACTTGCCCTGTTCCTCCTCTGGGCCCCTGTACAGCCACATTCCTGGTTCTCTCCATTACCATTTTGGGAATCCCCTTTGCCTGTCACCTTTGTTAGTTCTCTTGTTTCTTGGATTATATTCCTTTCTCTTTCCCGGATTTCCCCCTATTGTCTTGCTAGGTAATATTCTCCAGTTGCTTCTTAGGAAAAAATGCATTTTTTTGAGTATGTACATACATGAAAATGTCTCTTTTCAACCTTCCCACTTGATAGTTGGGCTGGGTATAGAATTCCGGGTTGAAAGTCACTTTCTGGCAGACAGGGAGGTCATTGACAAGTGTCTTCCAGAGCCCAGTATTGCTGTCAAGAAGTGTGATGCCTTATTGATTCTGGATCCTTTATATATGTCCTAGTTTTCCTCTGGAGGGCTTAACAGTAGGCTTCATCCCAGCAGTGAAATTTCACAGTGACATGCCTTGACACAGTTGTTTTGTTGTTGAATGACATGGAAATTCATGTTATTCCCTTCTGAGAATTTTTCTCATTGATTTTCTTTCTTCTGTTTTCTCTGATCTCTTTTGAGGTCTCTTATTAGTCAGATATTAGACTAATTTAATTTTAATTGATTTCTTACTTTCCTATTTTTCACTTTCTTCTTTTCTGTCTCTTGGACTTTTTGTTCTACTTTTGTAAGATTAACTCAACTACATAGCATGAAATTTCTCTCCTATACTGAACCTCTATACTTATTTTTTTGCTAATATAATAGGAATTGTAATAAATGCATTTTGTTACATTATTTCAACGTACTTCATTTATTTAACTAATTGATAATGTTTATTAACAGAGTGGCCTGATTTGCTCAAGATACCTTCAGGTTAGCCTCTTGTCCAAGTGATCAGTTCCATTAGCTTCCTGTTTCACTCTCAAAAGTGTCCTATTTTGGGTGATAAAATATATGGTCACACTATTTACTGAGCACTTAGTTTGTACCGAGTGCTGTTCTAAGTGCTGTATGTGTAACAACACATCTGTACAACAAAGAGCAGAGTAGATTCTAATCATTTTACAGATTGGGAACCTGAGGCATAAATAGTTTAAGTAACTCATCCAAGGTGTCACAGCTACCAGGTGGTAAAGTGGGGACTTGAATGCGGGAAGTCTGCTTCAGAGCCTTGCACTTTTTTTTCTTTATCAACTATATTTGTTTGTTTAATATTTGTATTTATTTATTTATTATTGAGGTATAGTTGATTTATAATATCATGTTAGTTTCAGGTGTACAGCACAGTTTTATACATATATGTATGTATACATATATATTCTTTTCCAGATTCTTTTCCCTTATAGGTTATTAAAAAATACTGAGTATAGTTCCCTGTGCTGTAGAGTCGGTGCTTGTTGGTTTTCTATTTTATATATAGTGGTGTGTATCTGTTAATCCCAACCTACTAATATACCCCTCCCCCACTTCCCCCTTTGGTAACCATAAGTTTGTTTTCTATGTTTGTGAGTCTATTTCTGTTTTGTATATAAGTTTGTTTGTATCCTTTTTTTATATTCCACATATAAGTGATATCATATAATATTTGTCTTTGTCTGGCTTAATTCACTTAGTATAATAATCTCTAGGTTCACCCATGTTGCTGCAAATGGTATTATTTCATTCTTTTTTTATGGCTGAGTTATATTCTATTGTATATATGTACCACATCTCTTAACCACTATAGATCCCACTTCATCACTGCTTACAATCCCTTATTTGGGGGATATTAGGTTATTTCTGAATTTGCATTACTGCAAACACTGTTGGACTCCTTTCTAGCTAAACCTTTCTTTACCTCCTTCATTACTTTCCTGGAGGATAAATTCCTAGTGAAACCAGCTGTCTTGATTCTCAATTCACACTCTTTAGACTATGCCGTGCTGTGCAGCCTCCTGAGGATAGGAACTGGCTAACAAACCACTTGATTATGAAAAGACAGAAAGCAAGAAAGCAGACTAGGAGAGCCAACACTCTGAAAAGAGCTGTGATCCTCCGAAAAGTCAGGGAAGGTTGTAGTTCATTCTGATTTTGAAAACGCGTAGTGCTCTCCTCTGCATGGCTGACGCCTAGTCTGATCACTCTCACCTTAGAATCTGCAGCCTCCTCGACACCCACACCCTGACCCCCGCCGTCTACTGACATGAGGGCAGCGTCATAGCAGCAGCTCCTTTCTGGAAGGAGGTTTGCCTGTGAATGACTGTTGATTTTATAATCTCAGCAAGACTTTCATTTGCATGGATAACAAGTTTACCCAGGTAGGCGGCCATCGATTTTCCTAAAATGCTCCTTCTAAATCCAGCTTAAATTTCATCTCTCTCAGGAAGTCCTCATGACTTGAAGTTATCCAGCTTTTCCAGCCTGAGCTATACCAATTTGTGCCATTCGGAGTACAAGAAGAACTGGGATTTGTCTTTTACACCGATACAGCAAATATGTACTGAGTACCCGTGTATGCCACGCTCTGTGTTAAATGTAAGGAAGAGAAAAGGAAAGCAAGATATTTCCATGCCCCACAATTTTCAATAATGTGTAGCTTCTACAGATTTCACTTACTCCTTAAACAAAACAAAGAGCCCTGCCCATTCACTATTTGCAGTGCGTTCTCTTGTAATTTGACTCTTTTAATATGACTGTAAACTGTTCTCCCATCTCCTATCTGTGCTTTTTATTCTTCTTATTGAAATTAAACATACGGTTTGTATATATTGGAAAACACCCAACTGCAAACAGAAGAGACCACGTAAAAATGAGTCAATCATCAGGTCACGTGTCTAGAGAAACTTCTGTATTTAAAGCAAGAGAATGTTTCCTTTAATTCAGAAGAAAAAAAATAGAGTCAACCCACACCCAGTTACTGCAGTCATTCTCCACCATGGATACTGCATTGAAATCTGTTTACATCTATCTCTCTTGAGAGTCTGTCAGCTACTTGAGAGCAAGGACCCTGTTTATTAATTAAGGTCTTCATCTCAAGTCTGTTGAAGTGTATCTTTACTGGTCTTTAAGATGCGATAAACAGGAGAACACACCATTGATTTAATAACAACTTTACATGGGAAGAGAAAAAGAGGCCCTACATCTATAAACAATTATTATAAAACACATCCTGATTTCAAGAAAGTTAAATTTTAAAAGTATGCCCCAGAATGGAGGAAATCCTGTCATTGTCTTTGACTGGACTTCTGGTCTCGAAAACAAGGTGGACTCTTGCCTCTGTTAAGTCAATGGACAAAAATTCTTTAGTGTTGGTTGTATTGACTCAACTCATCCTCCTCTTCCTCCAGTGCTTTTTCTGAGACCGCTGATAACTTCCAAATATTTGTCTGTTATTGTTTTCTGGGATTTCCATTTCCTCGTATGGAACCCTCCTCTTTGAATTCTTCGCTGGCTTTTACAGCCTCCTGCTGTCCTCAGGGTCCTGCCTCTGAGGCTCTGTGGTCCTTCACTCACCTTGTCCTCTGTGTGGGCGCCCCGGCCCCCCAGGCTCTTCCCCTTCCTCTCTCAGTCCTCATGAGTGGTGGTCAGCCCTAGATACATTCTTTCCATCCTCTGAGCCCTGTTCAGGCCGTTCCCTGGGCCAGGAATGATCTTATATTCACCTTTCCAAGCCAACTTAATAATTACTTCTTGGGTGAACACTTCTCTGACCTTCAGTCCAGGTCGATGTCCCTGGTAAAACCTTCTCTTTCCATCCCATAAACACCCTTTGTAATGAAATGTTTTATCATGAACTGGATGGAATAGGGCAGGATATTAACTTTTCTTTAATATACCACTATATTGTTTTATTTGTTGCCATAAGCATGCATTATATCTGTCATTTAAAACAATTATTTAAAAGCATGAAAGACAGTATGACATACTTGTTCAATGTCTCTCCCCTTCCCTAGAATACAAATTCCAAGAAGGGCATATACCGGGCTTGTCTTGTTCAGCACTGTGGCTGCAGGATCTAGCAGTGCTTTGAACACAGGAGGTGCTAGATTTATAGAGTGAATGCAGTTGACTGAGAGGACAGAACATGAAAACGGTCGGGGAGGCTAAGCACGAAACTTGCCCAGGATGGAGATGGCCCTCTGTCCAGCTGAGAGAACGCAAGCAGGTGGGCACACCTGGGCCTGTCAGAGTCAGCATTCTCTTCAAGATCCTCTCCCCAGCCTGAAGGTGGGGCCTGGAAGGCTTTTAAGCAGCAGTTGTGCTTAGTCTCGAGTGGGCAGCGTTCAGGTTACTGGCACCTGACTAGTTAGAAACAGGACCCGAGCCAGAGGCTGTGGGCAAATCTAATTTTTAACTTTATATTTAAAAATCTGTAACTTTTCTAGTTATACTTTTCTAATTGTATTTAATTTTTTAAACTTTTCTACTTACAATTTTCTAATTACATTTAAATTTTTAAAACTTTTCTAGTTATAATTTTCTAATTGTAATTATCTTCATTAGGAATTTAGTACTCACCACATGCAGCTTGGTTTCATAATTTTGATCTATATATTTATCTACAATTTCCCAACTGAATCCACAATTCCCTCGGTACAAGGTCTTTCTCATAAACATTTTGCATCCTCATGACTTGGTACAATCCATGTCATATTCCCTACAAGTGAATGTAGCCAACATTCTTTCATCCAAGGAAAATGCTCAAAGTGTCAATATTTCTCAGATTCTTTCCAACAAGTTTTTTATGTTTAAATAAGTCGAGCAGATGTTCACACTTGTATCACCAATGCTTGTTGAAGTTACTGTGATTTTCAATGGCCTTTCATTATTTTTGTTGTTTTTGCTTAGAAATATTTGATAGGGTATTTGTAAATAGGTGCTTGCAATGTTATTTGAACAAACGAAGTGAAATATTTAAATGAGAACATGTGCTTTGCATGCAATAATTGTAACTATTTCTCCATGGCTTTAAACATAGGACATGCTTTGTAAGTTGTAGGAATTGTGCAATGATATCTTTTGTTGTCCTGGATCGTATCATAGTAACTAATAGACATTTGACATGGGGTTTATGGTCTTGTCTCTTTTTGATGCAGCTTATGTTGTGGTGATATAGCAGAAACAGACTAAAATCCACTAATTTTGTCCATGCTAATAACGGGAACCTTCAATGATTAAAAAGGAGGTGAAGTTGGCTCCAGAAACCCTGACCTGCAAAAGTCTAAGGAGAACAAAGACATTATTGAATCTGCAGTCTTTAAGAGCAATGCTGATTGATCCCTTTCCCTCTTAGAAATCTGAATTATATGTTCCATCTAGATGACACGCCTAGGTTTTGCTTTTCCCATAATTGAACATACCTCGCACTAGGCATGTTTAATTTAGGTTACCAGCTGCTTTAAGAGAGTGTCAATTCAAGCCATGCTGTGACTTCAGTAGGGCTATGTTTATTAACCAGCATGACCCGTTATGATGGTTTCTAGGCCGACAGCATGAAATGAGCGTTTTTAAATTTTTATTTTTTTATTTACTTTTTAAATTATTTTTATTTATTTGTGGCTGCGTTGGGTCTTTGTTGCTGCGCATGGGCTTTCTTTAGTTGTGGCAAGCAGAGGCTACTCTTCGTTGCGGCGCGTGGGCTTCTTGTTGCGGAGCACGGGCTCTAGGTGCTCAAGTTTCAGTAGTTGTGGCGCGTGGGCTCAGTAGTTATGGTACACGGGCTTAGCTGCTCCGTGGCATGTGGGATCTTCCCAGACCAGGGCTCGAACCCATGTTCCCTGCATTGGCAGGCGGATTCTTAACCACTGTGCCAACAGGGAAGTCCCATAAGGGTTTTTTTTAACCAAAAGAATTATATTCTTGTTCTTCCACAAAAAGATTTATATAGTTAAAGCTACTGGACCCGTCCAGTGGCTGTTCTTAACAGGCTGGTTCCTTTTTCTCCACTGTGCTCTCACCATACTTGCCCCACCTCTTTCCTCCCCTTAATGAAAACCTAGTAGATAGTGAACATTTTGTTTATGAGGAATAAAAATTCATAATTATACAAAGAAACCTATAGGACATAAAAAGTTTTAAAATATTAACCCTGTTCCTAATTTAGGAAGGAAACACATTAATTAATTGATGTAAAATGTATTAGTATGTGCTTACCATGGGTTCTGGTATCTGTGGCTTAGTTTCTCAACAGCAGCTTGACTGAACTCTTCATACTGTAAAAGGAAGAACATGAATTAAGTCCCCTGATTCCAATGTCACTGGGCACAAACATGTCTGAGAATCTGGGTTCCTGGTCAAAAAGGAGGTCAGGTTGAGCAATTAAACAGGAAATGCTAAGTTCAGTTGAAAGAAGATGGTCTTTTGATTTTTGAACTGAGAGGAAAAGGCATAAGAGGCAAAATAACTCTGAGCCTCTGTGCTTTCCCTTCCCTCTCTGTCAAAGGACAGGTGCTGGGTCCCAAGAAGAGTGTCATCCCCACTCTCTAAGCTCCAAATTATTCTGTGTCTACACCAGCAGGCATGCAAAACCACAATTTAGCATTTAGATTCAAACAGCTCAGCTCTTTCCACTTCACCTTGCCCTCACAGAATTAGGAAATGTGGTGGCTATAGCACAGGAAAGAGCTGGGTGACAGACAGCCTGTGGTGCAGTCTAGCTCTGAATGTTCCTTTCAGAAAGCATCACAGAACATTGATAAAATATTTGGTTGCTTAGAACTAGTTCTCACATGAAAACATATCCCCGTGCCCGTCCCTGTGCATAGAAATTATCTCTCATAACTGAACAGATGACTATGAACTGGCCTCTTTTCCCCAGGAACTGTCAATGGAGGACACATTTTATGCATAAACATGGGAAATGGGGGTGTCAAATTTATACTGAAAAGGGTTTGGGGCCTTATCAATTCTCGATTTTCCATACTAGGGTTGGGAAACAGTGATAAGGATTATCAAAAGTACTTCACTTCAGTTTTATCTATTTTTTAAAATTAATTAATTAATTTATTTTTGGCTGTGTTGGGTCTTCATTTCTGTGCGAGGGCTTTCTCTAGTTGCGGCAAGCGGGGGCCACTCTTCATCGCGGTGCGCGGGCCTCTCACTATCACGGCCTCTCTTGTTGCGGAGCACAGGCTCCAGAGGCGCAGGCTCAGTAGTTGTGCCTCACGGGCATAGTTGCTCCATGGCATCTGGGATCCTCCCAGACCAGGGCTCGAACCCACGTCCCCTGCATTAGCAGGCAGATTCTCAACCACTGCGCCACCAGGGAAGCCCTTCACTTCAGTTTTGGAATGCATTTTTACATTGATGCAGGATGCTATATTCGTAACATCAAAAAGTAGCAAACTCAAATGAGGCAACTGACAAGGGATAAATTTCCAAAATAACAAACAGCTCATATAGCTCAATATCAAAAAAACAAACAACCCAATAGACAAATGGGCAGAAGACCTAAATAAACATTTATCCAAAGAAGACATACAGATGGCCAACAGGCACATGAAAAGACGCTCAAAATCGCTAATTATTAGAGAAATACAAATCAAAACTACAATGAGGTATCACCTCACACCAGTCAGAATGGCCATCATTAAAAAGTCTACAAATAACGAATGCTGAAGAGGGTGTGGAGAAAAGGGAACCTTCTCCACTATGGAGAACAGTATGGCGGTTCCTTAAAAAACTGAAAATAGAGTTACCATATGACCCAGCAATCCCACTCCTGGGCATATATCTGGAGAAAAACATAATTCGAAAAGATACATGCACCCCAGTGTTCATAGCAGCACTATTCACAATAGCCAAGACATGGAAATCCCCTAAGTGACCACTGACAGATGATAAAGAAGATGTGCTGTACATATACAAAGGAATAGTACTCAACCATAATGAAATAATGCCATTTGCAGCAACAAGGAAGGACCTAGAGATTATCATACTAAGTGAGGTAAGCCAGACAGAGAAAGACAAATATCATGTGATATCACTTACATGTGGAATCTGAAAAAAAAAAAAAGATTGTTTTCAACTAGCGAAAATAATCATAACTTGAAATTGGATATTCCCTATTAAGCAACCTTTAAATAAGTCTAGGTATTAATTTAAAAGGATATGTCTGGTAATTACATTCAGGTACTGTGACTGAGACACAATTTCTGAAATGAGCTGTTACATTTGAGTTAAATTAATCACAGACATTGGGGCCCATTCTAGTTAACAATGAAAATCATTGCTTAAAAATGTCATTTTTAATCCCAAATCACCTCTAGTCTAGAACTCCCATCACTGAGGAATCCTCTTGCTTTCTTGCTATACTTAGCTCAGGAAGTTTTTCCTAATATACCCAATTTGACTTTCCTTACTAGAAAGGGCCATCTTCCATCTCTGTAACGATGAGGTCTTTCTCGCCAGCAGAATGAGTACAATGGCAATGCGTTTCAAGAAAGGGTGGACACTAGAGTTTCTCTTCGCCATCCTCCTCCTTTGTAACAGAGCTCTTAGTACCAAACACTGGAGTGGAAAATCCCGTAAGGCTACCTTTTCTTATGCTAATGTAATTTTTTCTTCACTTGCTTCCATTTGCAAAATATTACTGTTAACCGTTTAGGTGTCTTTCTTCCCACAGCCAGTGAGAAGCATTCTCTTTGCTGGCGTTGGGTCACCAAATTGCATAATGCTGCCTATTCTAGACTGAAACTATTGAAGGGAGAAAGGGGGGCTTCAAGCCTTTGTGTACATGGCGCATGTGAAGCATTCATTTTATATTCAGAGTAGGAGTAGAAACAAAACAGTTCTCTCTGAAAAATGTCAGTGCTCAAGGCATGGATTCTGTGATGCATTTTTCTCACTAAAAAACAAAAATTGAACAATGCAGAGGCTCATACTTCATTTTATGCCACATTATATGTGAGCCTGAGTTGAGTACCAACATGAATTATATCCTGGTCTCCCTTTTTTTTTTTTTTAACTACACTGTTTATTTAATTTGAATTAGTACGTCAACTTTCAGCAAACAGACTAAACATTAAGTTTCATGAGCTCCTTGACTCTGGCCCCAGTATGTGTTTTCTGTGGAGTATCCAGATAATGAGAAACATATTCCATTATGTTTCTAATGTGCTTATCATAACATAATTTAAAAATCCAGGACTTCCGTGGTGGCGCAGTGGTTAAGAATCCACCTGCCAATGCAGGGGACATGGGTTCAATCCCTGGTCCGGGAAGATCCCACATTCCGAGGACCAACCAAGCCCATGCGCCACGACTGCTGAGCCTGGGCTCTAGAGCTTGTGAGCCACAACTACTGAGCCCGCATGCTGCAACTACTGAAGCCCACGTGCCTAGAGCCTGTGCTCCACAACGAGAAGCCACCAGTGAGAAGCCTATGCACCGCAGTGAAGAGTCCCCCCACTCACTGCAACTAGAGAGAAAGCCCATGTGCAGCAACGAAGACCCAACGCAGCCAAAAAATAAAAAAACAATAAAGTGAGCTAAAAAAATCCATGTAGGCAAGAAAATACAGTATATAGAGACATTAATAATACTAGATCCCATTTCTTGAGACTGTACTAGAGTCTGTACTAGATACTATGCTAAGTGCTTTACACACATCTCACCAAATCCATTTAACAACACTCTAAGTTATTGTTATTATCCCTGTGGAAGACAGAATTCTAAAGACCCCCAAGATTCTCACTCCTTGGTATATACACCTTCTCCCAGATATTCAACCAAATACTAGATACTGCTGTGAAGGGATTTTGCAGATGTAATTAAGATCCCAAATCAGTTGACTGTAAGAAAGGGAGATTATCCTCAGTGGCCCAAACTTCATCAGGTGAGCTCTTAAAAGGATCTGGGCTCTTCCAGGCAAAGGGGATTTGAAGCATGAGAGGGATTTAGACATGAGGGAGAATGTCTGTTGCTGGCTTTAAAGATGGAGGGCACCATAGCTGTGGTATGTGGGCAGATTCTCGAGGCTGAGACTGGTCCCTGGCTGACAGCCAGCAGAGAAATGGGACCTCAGTCCTACAACCACAAGGAACTGAAAGCTGCCACAACCACATGAACTCGGAAGAGCCTCCAAGCCTCAGGTGAGATCACAGCCACAGCCAACACCTTGCATCCAGCCCAGTGAGTGCTAAGCAGAGAACCCAGCCAGGCCTTCCCGGGACTTCTGACCTATAGAACTGTGAGCAAATAAATGGTGTCGCTTTAAGATGCTACGTGGTATTAGGTTATGCTCAATAGAAAACTAACGCAATGCCCGCTTTATAGGTGCAAAAACTGAGACGTTATAAAGAATAGTAGGCAGACTAGCATGCAAAGAAAGAAAAGAGGGAACAGGAACATTTCTTCAACCGGCTACTTTTGCGTATTCAGTTTTTCGTTAAGGCATAGATTTGCCCTGAAAAGCACTATGAATCCTCGCTGCCTCATTTACTCTCAGAGAGAAGGCACATTTCTATTATTTTTTCTGCACTTCCCCAGAGAGATTCATGTTTTCCTTATTCACGTGATAATTCAAGATACACTAGAATTTTATTTTAAAGCAAGACTAGAACTTACTCTGTTGGGAATTGTTAGGATATGTGATGAGTAAGCAATCATTCTGCTACCAGCCCTTTATCCAGAGTTAGCAGAAGGTCCCTACCAGGGTCTGAAATACGAGTGGATTCAACTATTCAACCTACAGCAAAGCGACATGGGAGCTTCCCGAGTCTCTGCTTGTGCCCAGTACACAGTTTCTGAAATATAATCAAGTGCCTGGTTGGTTCTTACCCTTGGAGTTTCCTAATGTGTTGGCACTGTTGTTAATTCAAAGGTTAGGAAGAGTGTTCCAAGTTAACTGTCCAATTAGCTCTACAACACAGAATTACACTGGAGGTGGTAGCTCAGGCATTGTGAACATAACGGCATAACTAAGTTTCAGTAAAAAAATATATAGGCTAAGTAGTTCTCAAATGACTATTGAATAAGCTAGGAGGAAAATAATTCTCAATCTCACACACACTTAAAAGCTCATCCCCCCGCCTTCTGCAACTTGGTCTCTTAACAAAGACTCTGAATGAGAGAAGAATGGGATTTCAGTCTCCGTCTCCCATCATTTCCTGATGATCACGTACACTGTGCTAAGTACTGCACGGAGGGCTGTGGATGCTGTCAGTACAAAGCCAAATAAGACACAGCTCTCAGACCTCAAGGTGCTTACGGCCGTTTGGGATGTGGCTGGCACTGTGGAGACCAACTGTCTCACCAAAAACTTCAGCAACGATCACAGCACAGAGAAACTTCCTACGAATTCCTCCCCAGCTGCAGGAGCCCACAAGGCTTCCAAAGCACTTATTTTCAATGCCATTTTCTTTGTGCCCAGAGACAGGGGGACCACATACCAGGGGCCCCTCTATTGAATGGGTTGTCTCCAATTTGCTCAATTAAGATTTCTTAGCTCCTAGGTTCAGTCCTGGGAAGAGAATAGATATCTCCAGATTGCTATGCATTCTATGCATTTTTGTCAGAGCAGCGGAGGTACCCCGGAAGTGGTGTATATGAATAGTAGGGAAAAGTATAATCCTAAATCTATAATGCTATTAGAGTTTCCTCCAAAGATCTTAAAAAGCCAAGATTTAGAAAACATACGTCCTGGTATTTTAGCCACCTGTGCTTGGGATATTAGATCACGCACAAGTTTCCAAATTGTTGACAGTAAATTTAAAGGACCCTGGCTGTGGAGCCAACGTCAGGTTTACTAGACCCCATTCTGATTTATACAACTTTTTCTTAGCTTTCTATCTCCCTATCATCATCAAATACTATTCGCTGAAAACCTATGGCATATGCTTAATACTAACTTTAAGAGGTGTAATTTTTTAAAAAGGTGATGTTTACATTGAGATGCGAACTCAAGATGCACGTCAAGACGTACAAAAGCTAGTGACCACCATGGTGTATTTTCAGCCTTCCTCAATTAGGAATAAAATCACTCACTAGACTCTAAATTACACTGAGTTCCTTTCTTCCTCCCTCCCTCCCTCCTTTCCTCCCTCCCTCCCTCCCTCCCTCCTTCCCTCCTTCCCTCTCCCTCTCTCTCTCTCTCTCTCTCTTTCTTTCTTTTCACATTTCCACATCCTAACAAAAGATGTGCACATTAGGATGTCTTTTTTTCCAATTCACCAATAATCATCCATAAACTCACAGCCACAAGGAGGAAGCCCACATTTGGCTGGGGCTGGGATGCCTGGTGACATGTGGAGTGGCAGTGTCCCCAGCTATCAGCAGAGATGCTTCTCCTTCCAAACCCGCTATTCTTCACGGAATGGCTTTGAACACAGCACAGAGAGTGCATCTCAGTGATATGTGCCTCGCTTGTTGTTTTCATGGTCTGTTCCAGAAAGGAAGCATCAAACTTAAACACTTATTTTCTGGGAGTTCGGATACAAGTAAGTTCCTTCAACTTATTTGAGGAATCCTATATAAAGCCAGGTTTTATAAAATGGAGAAAATATAACACCTGCATACAAGGGGGTTGATGATGGTAATACATTATTTTCAAGAAAAAGGAGGGTTATTTGGCTTCTGTAGCCAAGGTTTCTTCTCCTTCATAGACGGTCAGCATGTGACCCTCCCCTACTAGAGGCTTCCCATGGTACCGGGAAAGCCATCACTTTACACAGCACTTAAGGATGAAAGGTGCTAATGTAATTATTTCTATATTAAACGACAAACTGTTAGGATGCAAATAACTCTAAGACATATAAAGTGAGAAATAAACACACACCCATCTGGGAAAGAAACAGCAGCCATCCCAAGGCGCTCCTAATTTTAGGAAAGCTGTTTTCTATTTTGCTCTTATAAGTTGGTTGGAAAAGGAAGCTTTATTATCTTTCAAAAGTCTTCTATATTGATGATAACATCTGGAGATTAGGAGTGTGAGATCTTAGGAATTTTAATGAGGCTGTTTGTGATTTGCCCAAATGAACCCAAAGGTAAATAAGAAGCTTGGGGGGAAAAACACCCAGAAATTCCAAAATGTGTGATTGGTGGTCTACATACTGATCAACGCCACACCAACAATACTTCTCTTTTCTAGGTGATTTTGAGAATTTTCCGGGACAGTGTCGTGTGAAAGTGGGTTTGGGAGAATGCACAGGGTGGGGCTGGAAAGAAGGTACAGTTTAGGGGGGGAACTTTACTGTCTTCTCTTTTTTTTTCCAGAATGCCAAAGATAATATTCAATGATATGTGCTTATTACACAGAAACTGGAAAATAATAAAACCAAAAATAGAGCTACCATATGACCCTGCAATCCCACTCCTGGGCATATATCCAGAGAAAACCATAATTTGAAAAGACACATGCACCCCAATGTTCACTGCAGCACTATTTACAGTAGCCAAGACATGGAAACAATCTAAATGTCCATTGATGAATGGATAAAGAAGACGTGGCACATTTATACAATAGAATATTACTCAGCCATAAAAATAATGAAATAATGCTATTTGGAGCAACATAGATGGACCTAGAGATTGTGATACTAAGTGAAGCACATCAGACAGAGAAAGACACATATCATATGATATCACTTATATGTGAAATCTTTAAAAAAATTACAAATGAACTTATATACAAAACAGAAATAGATTCACAGACATAGAAAACAAACTTATGGTTACCAAAGGGGAGGGGAGGGATAAATTAGGAGTTTGGGATTAACATATACACACTACTATATATAAGAGAGGTAAACAAGGACCTACTGTGTAGCACAGGGACCCTCACTCAATATTTTGTAATAACCTATAAGGGGAAAGGATCTGGAAAAAATAGACATATATGTATGTATAACTGAATCACTCTGCTGTACACTTGAAACTAACACAAGATTGTAAATCAACTCTACTCCAAAAAAAAAATTTTAAGATTTAATAAAGAAACAAAAAAGAAAATAACTATTACTAAGCTCTTTCTTATTATGTCAGATATGTGGGTGATCCCCACTACTGATGATTCATTTTACTATGATGAATGCAGCATCTGTGTGCAAACGACGCAGAGTGGTGGGGATCCGGGAGAGGCTTGAGGCCCCGTGAAGAAAGGACGGGCCCTTAGGAGACAAGGCAACCGGGACTGACCCGGGCGGACACTGCCTCGGGGAAAAGTGCTGGCCCTGATGAGCGCCTCACCCAGCGGCTCCAGCCCCGTGTTCCGACTTCGTTTCCTGTCACTTCCTCTCACACACGCTGGGCTCCCACGAAGTCCCTGAGCTCTCGGCCTGGGCTGAGATCCCAGCTCCATCACTGACCAGCTGCTGTACGGCCTCAGGCAAGGGGCCTCAGCTGTCAATATCGCCGACCCCTCCTCTGTAAGATGAAACCGATCACAGTGCCTCCCTCACACAGTAAATAGTCAAGGGGAGCTCTTTTTAAAAAAAAATTTATTTTATTGGAGTATAGTTGATATACACTTGTGTTGGTTTCTGGTGTACAGCAAAATGATTTAGTTATGTATATTTTTTCATATTCTTTTCCATTATGGTTTATTATTAAGATATTGAATATAGGTCCCTGTGCTATACAGTAGGACCCTGTTGTTTATGTTTTATACGTAGTGGTGTGTACATGTTAATCCCAAGCTCCTAATTTATCCCTCCCCCTCCCCCTTTCCCCTTTGGTAACCAAAAGTTAGTTTTCTATGTCTGTGGGTCTGTTTCTGCTTCATAAATAAGCTCATTTCTGTCATATTTTATTTTATTTTTTGGCCGCACTGCACGACATGCGGGATCTTAGTTCCCACACCAGGGATCGAACCCGTGCCCCCTGCAGTGGAAGCACCAAGTCTCAACCACTGGACCGCCAGGGAAGTCTCTCTGCCATATCTTAGATTCCACGTATAAGTGATATCATATGATATTTGTCTTTCTCTGTCTGGCATACTTCACTCAGTAGGACAATCTCTAGGTCCATCCATGTTGCTGCAAATGGCATTATTTCATTCTTTTTATGGCTGAGTAATATTCCATTGTATATATGTGCCACAACTTCTTTATCCATTCCTCTGTCGATGGACACTTAAGTTGTTTCCATGTCTTGTCTATTGTGAATAGTGCTGCTATGAACATTGCATGTATCTTTTTTTTAACATCTTTACTGGAGTATAATAGCTTTACAATGGTGTGTTAGTTTCTTCTGTATAACAAAGTGAATCAGCTATACATAGCATGTATCTTTTTGAATTATGGGTTTGTCTGGATATATGCCCAGGAGTGGGATTGCAGGATCATACGGTAGCTGTATTTTCAGTTTTTGAGGAACCTCCATACTGTTTCCCATAGTGGCTGCACCAATTTACATTCCCACAGCAAGCGCTCTTTTTATGTTTACTTTCTCTAAATAAATCCGCAGTGAGAAAAATGTCTCATAAAGCCACCGACCTTGGATTGATTTATTCGACATCCATCAGGAAGTCTGTTCCCATGTCCATGAAACTCAGAGAAGCCCTCTGTGTTCATAACATGGGAATTTGGGGCAGATAAACAGGAGGCAGGAGTTTCAAAGCCTCAAAACCTTTCCTTTTTATGACATGACACTGTATCCCATATAAATATATTATTGGCGCGTCCCCACGGTTCTCTTCATTATCTTCTACACATCGCTCAAGGTATTATATCGTGTGATATATTGGTAGTAATAGCTGTTATGATTCACTTATTTAATATTGTCCAGTATCGCATTGTTTTTGTGGGAAAGCCAAGTGTCAAATCATCTGGCCCTGAGGTCAGATGCAGGAGTAGAAAACAGGCATTGGGAGACCTGGGTTAAAGAAAGGCCAGGGGAGGGAGACACGAACCGCTTAGCTACAAACCACTATGAACCCAGCTACGAACCACTTAGACACGCTCCTCAGTTTGAAACCAAAGGAATTGTTTCACTGGTCTCCATATACTGTTGCAGAAACAACACACATAGTTTGGCAGAGACCAAATCCATTAAAAAAAAGAAAAAGAAGAAGAAGAATGTACTGCTCTTAAATCTGAGACAGTAACAAAAGCAGTGATCTTTACTGGTTTATTACGCGTGTATCATCATTGCACTGCAGCCCCACATCCGAGAAGGAAATAGCCAAACACAGAAAGACCCAGAAGAGAGACCCGATAGTGTCATTTTCACTGTCCACTGCAATGTGGGAACTTTTTCAGGTGTCACTCAGCCTGGAAGTTACTATCTTTCTACCCAAATCCAGATGATCTACAGACCCCGTCCCAGTGCCCCAGAGAGGAGAGACCATTCCCGGGCAGGAAGCAGCTGCCCCAGGCATGTTACCGAGAGTCTACTGCAGGTGCCCGAGTTTCCTTAGCTGCTGGTCTTACTGGAACCTAGAGCAGGAAATTAGGAAGAGCAGCTGTTCTGGCTATAAAAATCTACTAGGTGAAGGTTTGTGCTTAAAATCAAAGTTCTGAGTTATCTCGGTGGGAGCCACCAAGGAATCTCTGAGGTTAGACAGAAACAAAGTGCCACCTTGGTGGGACTCTTACAGACACAGACGTCACGGGGATGGGATCGAGGGCTACCAAGGACAAGAAGCCAGAGACAGAAAAGGACGCAGATGCAGACGTTGCCCTGGGTTACATCGCACGGAGGAATGGACCAACTCCCTATCAAGGAGGTGTGAATTCATGGCACAGGTGCTCACGTGTTATTTGTGATTAGGGGCTTGTTTCTAGGCATGGAGTGTCTGTGTATCTATCAGCTCAAACGTCACTTCCAGCCAAGTCTCACTGATTGGAAGGGGCGGCCTGGAGCTCTGCGTTGTTAAGGTATCCAAGTCTGGGGCTTGACTCAGAAGCTGATCTTGGGGGGCAGGGGATGGAAGCAGGCCCTGGGTGCAGGGTTGGGGGAGGTTAGCAGTCTTGGTGACAAATCCTAGGCCTTAGCTGGTGGGTAAATCATATGTGGTTCTTGACCTGTGTGTGCAGTCATTCTCACTTCATCTTTTTGCTCTCATGATAAAGTTCTAAGTCCAAGGAATCCTTTAAGACTTGTTTAAGATCGCTACCTGAGTGAGATAAGTACATCTTTGAAAACAATTACTGTCAAAATGCTGGGGCCAAGAAAATGCACAGATGACAAGTCCTCACAGCCTATGCCAAACAAGACCAGCTTCTGTGTGAGCCACGGGGTTGGGTGGCGGGGTGGAGGTCTCTGTAAGGCTCACACTCAGTCCCACCAGGGTTAAGAGGACCGTGCTATCACGCAGAGCGGGGATTTAGAGCCGTCTGTGAAATTCCATCAAAAGAAACCGAATAAATCCCTTGCTGGAAGGCTAAGTCAAGGCTGATGTGAATCTTGCATTCACAGCTGCACACGCTCAAGATGGGCAACAGATCAAGGGCTGTGCGCAAAAGCCCGGCGTCGCTGGAGAGAAGCAACAAGGCAACAGATGTTCTGGAATCTGTTCAAACTGGCTGCCTTGCTTTTGCGTTTGTCCTCTTCTCACTGGTGGCCACTTTTGATATCGAATCAAGTTTCTGATCTTCATCTTTATCGCCTGAGTGGAGTAAGACCCAGTTTAGGAACCTGAGCCCTCATTCTGTGTCACTGGCCCTGAGTGACATTAAGTACAAAACCACAGTCCCAGTCATTGAAATCGGGGCGTCAACTGCGTGCCGGGCACCATGCAGGGCGCATTCCTCATGCCCTCGTATTTAGAAGTCACGACATGACGAGAATCATGCTAAGACACAGTCTTTTTTTTCAGAAAAAAAAAAAATGGGGATTTTTATTGTAATCGCATGGGAATTACTTTTATCAATCTGATAGATTTGACATCTTTATGATACTGAATCTTCCAATTCATAAACATGATATATCTTTCCATTTATTTAGATCTTGTTTCAGTAGTTTTAGCATTTTTCTCCGTGTGTTGAACAGCTTTTTTTTTAATTGAAGTATAGTTGATTTACAATGTTGTACCAGTATATCCTTTTTTAAGATCTATTCCTACATACTTTGTACCTGTTGACGACACTGTAACTGTTTTATTGCATTTTCTGTCTGTTTCTCATATATAAAAATAAAACTGATTTTCATACCTGGATTTTGTATCCTGTTGACTACCAAATTCTCTTATACTTTGAGGTGTTCTACATGGACAAGCATATTATTAGCAAATAATGATAGCTTTGCTTCTTCCATTTCAATCCTTACACATTTTATACTTTCTTTCCCCCTTACTGCCATGGTTAAGACCGCCAGTACAAAGCTGAATGAAAAAATCATGATTTCGGGAATCTGTGTCTTGTTCCTGATCTTAAAGAGAAATGCTTTCAATGTTTTATCATTCAGTATTGCTATTGTTATAGGATTTTTTTGTTTTTTGTTTTTTTTGTAGATTGTCAGATTAGGGAAGTTCTCTTTTATTCCTAACTTAACCTAAAAGGGTTTTCGCTTTTTGGGTTTTGTATGTAACTAGGAAAACCTTATGCTGGGAAGTTAAGAAACATAAAAGACATAGAGCCTTGATGTGTTCCAGGCACGGTGCCCAGCACTTTACAAATGTTTCTTTACGACAGCCTGATAAAGCAAATGCGCAGATTCATGATGAAGAGGCACAGAGGTCAAGGAACTGGCCAAGGCCACTCACAGCTAGCAGGTGGCAGGAGTGGGATAGGAATTCAGGGGGTCTTAGGAAGTGGGCACTCTAACACCGCCACGGGGCAGAGGAGGCATGGAGACCCAGGGAGGTGAACTCAAGCCCAGGGTCGCAGAGTTGGACCTGACTCAGAGGCAGGAGTGGAACCCTTCTTGACCTCAAAGACTGAACTCCCAGCTCCTCTCCTGTACTTGCCGAGGGTTGGCCAGAAAAAGGCTTTTTCCTTTGTTAACCTTTACTATATGAGGCTGTACTATATTGCCTTAAGATATCCAATTACTGCATCGTTGATACATATTTTCAGGTCAAGTCTCGCCTGGGGAAAAAGTCAGAATTCTCAGATTTTGCTTCTAAAACCACCCGTGCTCTCTCCTGTTTAAGAGGAGAACGTGTGGGGTCACGCCCACATCCACATCACCAAACGGAGACAGACACGTTTCGTGAGAGCCCTCTGACTACGTGCCCTGGGTGGTCTGATTTAAGGCATGACCCACACAGTGGATTTTAGAGCCCTGCGGCTGGTTTCTAGGTTGGTGGATGAAGTGCAGCACAGGCCTGCTGCTTTAACGCCACCCACTCGCCAAGCCTTGCAAGGATGGGGGAGCCTGTGTGAATGTCACAGCGTAGATGGGAATCTGGATGCATTCCAAAGCCAAGTGCAAATGCTCTTGGAGTGCCCTCGGCTTCGTTCCCTTCACACCTCTCCTTGCCGGTACTAAGGGAGGAAGGGAGTGATAGCAGCAAGTACATTTTTTCACACACTCATTTTTCTGCAAAAACTCCAATGCCATTGCTTCTCAAGGACAGGTCGAGAACATGACGTTTCCCACAGAAGCAAACTCAGAAAGCTTTCAAACCAGAAAACAATGTGCAAGGAGGAGCACAGATTTAAGAAAAATACCTTAACGCGAAAGCCAGTCTGAAGCCTTGTTCTGTTGATAAAATCATACACTGGTATTCCCCAACCAATTTCACCAACATACTCAGGTTTATATTTGGCCGGCAAGCTTCTCTTTGAGGCAGGCCTCTGTAAATATCTGAGATCTCCAGTTTTTTCTAACGCAGGACGCTTTTCTCCTATATAGGAGGTATGCTGAGCAACTTTAGGGAGATGATCCTTTACATAATCTGGGCCTTAAAACAGAAAGAAAAAACACTTAAAAAAAATCTCCACACTTTATTTTAAGATGCTCTATTCTAAATGGTGGAAATAATAATAGCTAATTCTTGTATGTCATTGACTATATTCTAGGTGCTCTCATAAGCCTTTTAGATCTGTTAATTCAATTACTCCTTGTATTAACCAAATGAAGTTGGGAGTATTATTTCCCCCAGTTTATAGGTGGGGAAAACAAGGCCCAGAAGGATTGGTTACTTGTCCAGAGTCACAGCTAATGAGCCTACAGGCTGTCTCGCGGTTTTCTTTATAACCAACTTAACACAGACACGTTCTTTTTTTAAAATTTATTTTATTGAAGTATAGTTGATTTACAATGTTGTGTTAATTTCTGCTGTACAGCAAAGTGATTCACTTATACATACACACACACACACACACAAACACACACACACACACACATATATATATATACATTCTTTTTCAGATTCTTTTCCATGATGGTTTATCACAGGATATTGAATATAGTTCCCTGTGCTATATTATAGCTATAAGTCTGCTATAGTAGGACTTGGTTGTTTATCCATTCTCTATGTAATAGTTTGCATCTGCTAATCCCAAACTCCCAATCCATCCCCCCCAACCTCCTCGCCCTTGGCAACCACAAGTCTGTTCTCTACGTCTGTGAGTCTGTTCCTGTTTTGTAAATAAGTTTATCATTTGTATCATATTTTAGATTCCAAATGTAAGCGATATCCTATGGTATTTGTCTTTCTCTGTCTGACTTACTTCACTTCGTATGATAATCTCTAAGTTCATCCATGTTGCTGCAAATGGCATTATTTTGTTCTTTTTTATAGCTGAGTACTATTCCATTGTATATATGTACCACATCTTCTTTATGCATTCATCTGTCAATGGACATTTAGGTTGTTTCCATGTCTTGGCTGTTGAATAGGAGACACAGTCTTTACACTAAAACTCCTCACTAATACCACATTTGCAGGATGTTGGTCTTTAGACATCGAGATGTTTTCAGATAAAACCCTGAAATGAGGATTAGAAAATTCCCCAAATGTATTAGAAGCCATGGGAAGATGGAGAGAATTGTCAGATGAGGACAGCTCATAACGGATGATGCCCAAAGGCAGGGGCATTTAATAAACATCGGTACTTTAAATGTAAGACCATGAACAAAGGAATCAATGAATTGTGGAAGTGGGTGAAGCAAAAATGACAGGAGGTGTGGGAAAAGATGGCTTCCATACACTTGGTGTTGAAAGCTGATGACGTGAACATGTAAAGAGGAGCCAGAATGGTCCTGATTAGAACAGACAGTGATCTGCTGGTCCAGGAAGAGTTTCGGAAGTCCCGGAACCAAAGTGGCTGCAGGATTGTCTGGGCAGGTTGGGGAACACAAAGAAGAAACGTCACTCCTCTTACCCAAGGTGAACCCCAGACCTCGGAGGCAGAGGCTGTGCTGTGGTCACGGTGTCACCTGGCCCTTCCTGACCCCGCAGCCCCTCTCATTTTGTCTTGGGCCATGGAGCTCAGGGTTTGCAGGGAGCACAGGTGGGCGGGGGGTTGACTACATGCTCCGATGCAGTGGTCGGTGTGGTTACAAGTCTGTGCCTGGCAACCTCATCCAAGCTTTCCAAGGGAGCTGAAAATGTGAGAAATCACTCCCCAGACACAGGCTTGGGGCAGATGTTGCCCCAGCTCCCCAGTCACCGCGGCTCCCATGACGCCTGCGTGTTCACTGTACCTCATTTCCCGTGACGGACCCATCGTAGCCCCAGGTTCTCACTCAGGTAAAGTATAGGATGGCCCAAGCATGAAAAACTGTTTTCTCTCCCAATGTGATGGGTGTTGAGGGCTCACCTACAAAACTCCTGTCGTAAGGAAAATTTTGCAATCTCCTCCAAACAGGATGAAATTACAACTCTATTAGGCTTGCTGGAATTTCAGGGTATTTTGAGGCTGTGTTTTCCCAAATGTTCCCCTAATGCCCCTCCCATGAGTGACCATGACAAAGCCTAGGCATGAACTGGGGCTTCTCTATTGTCAAATACACTTGAGAACACCATCCGTTTGCCGTTGAGAGAGTCCCAGCACATGAAAGTGTGTTAAAAGTTCTGAGAAATCCGGGCTTCCCTGGTGGCTCAGTGGTTAAGAATCCGCCTGCCAATGCAGGGGACACGGGTTCGAGCCCTGGTCCGGGAAGATCCCACATGCTGCGAAGCAACTAAGCCCATGCACCATAGCTACAGCGCCTGCGCTCTAGAGCCCGCGAGCCACAACTACTGAGCCTGTGCACCACAACTACTGAGCCTGTGATCTAGAGCCCATGAGCCACAACTACTGAGCCTGTGCACCACAACTACTGAGCCTGTGATCTAGAGCCCGTGCACCACAACTACTGAGTCCACGTGCCACAACTACTGAGTCCACGTGCCACAACTACTGAGCCTGTGAGCCACAACTACTGAGCCCATGTGTCACAACTACTGAAGCCCGCGCGCCTCAAGCCCATGCTCCAAAACAAAGAGAAGCCACCACAATGAGAAGCCCACGAACCGCAACGAAGAGTAGCCTCCGCTCAGCCACAACTAGAGAAAGCCCACGCGTGGCAATGAAGACCTAACACAGCCAAAAATAAATAATAAATTTATTAAAAAAAATAAAGTTCTGAGAAATCCTGCGGTAAATTAACCTGTTTGCAATTATGTAATCCAGCGTTTCCCAAACTTATCTAAACATGGATCCTTTTCCTCGTTGGGTCACCTGTATGCATCCTGCAGACACCAGCAGATTTGGGAAAATATTGATCCTCCATGTAATTTTCGGTTGTTGCTAAAATTTTGTCATCACCTCACACTATTGCAAAAGTGAGAGCAGACGTATATCTATAGTTACTCCTTGTCACTCTGCAGACCACATTTTTTAAAAGAGCAATTACTTGACAGCTGAGTCTAAACACTTCGATTTAGACAGAATCGTAGAAAGTGAACGTGCTTTACAAGCCAAGGGTGGGGAGAGGAGCTCCCCAGAGAATCTAGCTTCTCTGGGGCATTTCAGTTGAGTCACTGGACTTTCCTGAAACCCCATGTCCTCCTGTGTGCTTTAGAAATAGCGTGATGCAGCGTGAATGGCACAGGAAGTTCTGGGACATCCTTCCCTGGCTGCATAGCTGACGCAGGCACCCGCCTATAAAGCAGAGGCAGCTGAGGGTCACTGTCTGCAGTGGGCCAGGTTCACAGCCGTCCCCTGGAGCCGGCCCGATGCTCACCTAACCAAAAAATCCACTCTCACCACCCAGCCAGCAATGCAGACATGGGGTTTCCCCGATGGGCAGTTCCACAGGTGTTTGGCTTTAAATGACCCATATTTTCCTCCCCTAACCCTCACCCTCCAGAGCCGAGACTCTCTGCTGGATCCGATTCCCTGCTTCAAGGTCAAACTTCCAACTCCTCTCCAATCCACGGTCGCTTTATTTTTCCTTTAACAGCTATCATCTCTGTTTGACGACCGTTGCTACGTCCCTTAGGGTGTTCCTAGCTGTTTTTCATCTTATGGCAAGTTTTCTTGGATCGTTCATTGTTTTCCCAAAAACCCCGGCCCCCATTTGCCAGCCATGAAGTTGACAGCTCCTGGGTTAATAAAACCCTCATGTGCCCATCTGCTTTGGAGTTCTTGTCAACACCTGAAGACCAGCTCCAAGGGGACAACCCACAGCTGTAATCCTGAAACAGAGCTGCCCAGCATTGGTCTACTGCCAGGAGAGCCACGTCATGATGGGGGAAGGAGAGGTACTTCCATTTACATCTGTGCCAGGCTTCATGGGTCCTCATTTCTGCATCTTCCTGCCCTGGAGAAACTGTGATCTCACGGCCAGCGGGTAGATCCTGTCTCCCCTGTACGTGCCCAGCGTGGCTTGTTCATCAGTGTCTGAAATTCTCAAGTTACGGTCGAAGATGTGGTTTTGAAGCTAAACTACCGTAGGGTCAAATCCTGGCTTTGTCTTGTGCTTTGTGACCCAGGGAACATCATTTGGCCTCTGAGTTTAGGCTTCTCATCTCTAAAATGAAAAAAGACACACGCACCCCAGTGCTCATAGCAGCACTGTTCACAACTGCCAGGACATGGAAGCCACCTAAACGCCCACCGACAGAGGAATGGATAAAGAAGATGTATTATATACATACAATGGAATGTTAGCCATAAGAAAAACAAAATAATGACATTTGCTGCAACGTGGATGGACCTAGAGATTATCATACTAAGTGAAGTAAGTCAGACAGAGAAAGACAAATACCGTATGATATCACTTATATGTGGAATCTAAAATATGATACACATGAACTTATTTACAAAACAGAAATAGACTCACAGACATAGAAAACAAACTTATGGTTACCAAATGGGGAAGGGGGGGGATAAATTAAGAGTATAGGATTAACAGATACACACCACTATATATAAAATAGATAACCAAAAATGACCTACTGTAGAGCACAGGGGACTACATTCAACGGAACTACCTATAACGGAAAATAATCTGAGAAAGAATATATACATATGTGTGTGTGTATGTATAACTGAATCACTTTGCTGTACACCTGAAAGTAACACAACACTGTAAATTACCTATACTTCAATTTTTTTTAATGGTTAAAAAAAAAAAAGAATAGTGATGCCTGTCTGGTAGCCTTGCCGGAAGGAGAGGAAATAATTTTATTGAAAGAAGTGCTTATCTGAGGATCTGGCACATAAGATACAGCAATATTATTATTCGTTTCTCTTCCTCTTTCTTGTCTGTTCGCTTCTTGTTTTAATTTGATGCTTTGTCTTACCTGTTACATTTTTTAAAATATATTTTAGGAGCTTTCACTGATAAACGATTTATTTCTTATTGTGAATAAACTTCGAAGCCTTTCCTGAGAGCTCTTCTAGATCAGGGGTTGGCAAACTTTTCCTGTAAAAGACCAGAGAGGAAATATTCGTGGCTTTGCATGCAGGGCATACAGCCTCTGTCTCAACTACTCAGCTCTGCCCTTTAGGGCAAAAGCAGTCATGGACCCTATGTAAACAAATGGGCGTGGCTGGGTTCCAATAAAAGTTTATTTATACACATTGAAATTTTAATTTCACGTAATTTTCACATGTTACAAACTATTATCCTTCTTTTGCTTTTCCCCCCAACCATTAGGAAAAGTAAAAACCATTCTTTGCTCACAGGGGGCAGGACAAATTTGATCCAGGAGCCATAGTTTGCCAACCTCTGATGATGGTGGACAGAAACGCAGCAGATGCAACGGAGGGTGGGAAGAGGCCAGACCGGCGAATCCTGGCGGCTTCCCAACAAGCGTCACCTGTTGCCAACACTCGGAAAGGCTGGGCCATGGCATGTGTCAATAGAGAAAGAAAGTTCCATCCTGAGGCAGATGTCTCTTTCTGACTTCTCTCCTCTGCATTTGCAGTGTTTCAATTAATTAATGAACTCATACCTTTATTCTCTCACTGATTGATTCATTCCTTCAACAAATAGTTATTGAACTGTACGCCAGGCACTGTTCCAAGTGCTGGGCATAGAGCAGCGAACAAAGCCGAGACCCTGCCTTCAAGGAGCTTCTCTTGTGTTTGAGAGGCCGGTGATACTTGTAAACGGTCCTTCAGCATCCTTCATCTGGCTTCTCACAGTAACCTCCTAACTACTCTTAGCTCTAGCTTCTCTCCTATCCAATCCATCCTCCACACAGCTGCCGGGAGGAATCTAAAACGGAGGTAAAAGAACATATCTCTTCTCCTAAAAATCATGAAATGGTTTTCTATAATGGTGCCTGTAATTGTTTTCATCCAGATTTCCTAGGATTTCTGACTAGTGTCTTCATAAACTGAGCCAAGCCTAGTGATGGAGTCTTACCTTCCTTCACCTTTCCTTACGATCAGAACTCATCTTTCAAGGCTTATTGTGAGTGCCGCCTCTTCTGGAAAACATCCCTAATCCCAAGTCAAAATTAGACACTCGGGCTTCCCTGGTGGCGCAGTGGTTGGGAGTCTGCCTGCCGATGCGGGGGACGTGGATTCGTGCCCCGGTCTGGGAAGATCCCACGTGCCGTGGAGCGGCTGGGCCTGTGAGCCGTGGCCGTTGAGCCTGCGTGTCCGGAGTCTGCGCTCCGCGACGGGAGAGGCCGCAACAGTGAGAGGCCCACGTACCGCAAAAAAAAAAAAAAAAACCCAAAAAACAAAAAAAAACATTAAAAAAAAAATTAGACACTCAGCATGCTGCGTTCACAGGAGTCTATTTCATCTTTAAAAATACCATACTTATTGGATCTATTCCATTTGTAACCTCCTAGAGGGTGAAGGGTATCTTTTATTTATCTCTGTGAACACCTAAAACATTTTTTTAATTGAAATAGATTTGACATATAACACTGTGGACATTTAAGGTATACAACATGTTGATTTGATACATTTATATATTCTAGTATGATTGCCATTGTAGTGATAATTAGCACATCTATCATTTCTTTTTAGTGGTTGGACTAATTAAAACTAGTCTCTTAGCAAGTCTGATGATAATAATACCATATTGTGGTCCATACTCACTATGTGGTGCATTAGATCTCTAGGCTTATTTGCTACTCTGTACAAGTTTGTACCTTTAGACAACATTTGTCCTGTGCCACCAATTCCCAGCCCCTGGTGACCACCATTCTACACTAAGTGTGTGGCTTTTTTAGATTCTACATATAACTGAGATCAGTTATAAGACAGACAGAAATAAGTCTGTCTGACTTATTTCACTAAGCGTAATGTCCTCAAGGTCCATCCGTGTGGTCACAAATAGCAGCTGTCCTCTTTCTCACGGTTGAATTATATATATAGATACACATATAATCTCTGTAAAGTCTTAATTGCTAGCACAGTGCTTGGAACATAGTAGGTCCTCAAGAAGCATGTGCTGAATGCTGAAGAGAACTGTTTGTTGAATAAGTGAATTAAAGAATTCCATCATAAGATGGGAAGTACATAAAGCCATGCTGAGGGAGAAACGAGCAGTTCTTTAAATATCTATAAGCAATCTCATTTCCAGAGCTGCCTTAGACCCTCCTAGTCTGGACTTCATGATTCGACAGTTCAGGGTAAGGCCAGAGAAAGGGCTGCTTTTCACAACATTCATTCTGAATAGTTGGAGGCACAGAGAAGGATGAGTGCTCACGGCGATATCACTTCGTCCCATAATATGGCCTCATGAGGCCAATTCTCCACTTCAGCGACCCAAATGAAACACGCCAAGGAAATAAATCGACAGGGCTCGAGTGGAACACGGCAGTGAGTGTTTTAACACGTATATTTGAAAACGTGTTGACAATACGGGTATAAATTGGCCACTACAGATGTGCCATGCAGAACAACAGGGTTAGTCGGGGGAAGCAAGCCAAGGCAAAGGTCAGGGGGAGGGATGTGAAATATGAAGCAAACTCTAAGGGACACATCTGACATATGCACGTGGGGAAAGGAGAGGAGACGGTAACTGTTATAACTGCTAATGTACACAGGACTCTCCGTTTCTAAGAACTGGCACACAGTGGACTCATGGACAGGAACAGTTTTAAACTCCGTATTTCAATGCAATTCGTGCAAGTATTCAATAGGTCTAACCATCGGACGACCTGGAAGACTTAGTTTGTCGATATGCGTTTGGAAGATGGTGGAGTAGGGAGGCCCTGATCTCGTTCCCCTCCCCCAACCACCAGCACGCCAAAATCACCACTATTTACAGAGCAACTATGGATGCAAAAGACCAGAAGGCTAGCAGGAAAGATCGTCTACGACTAAAGATGTAAAGAAGGAATCTCAATCAGACGGATAGAAAGGAAGGAGACACAGCATCCCCAGGTGGGTGACCCATAGATGAGAGGATAATCCCAAACGGACAGGTGCAACATACAGTCTAAAGAGACCTTGTTCTCCTCCTTCAGCAGCGTTGTCTGCTCTCAGGACAGACATTATCATTCCCTGAAGCGGTAAAGTACAGCTTGGTCCGTGTTTCATGTGTGAGGTCAGGGTGTCCAGCTATTTTAGGAGCGTGTCTTGTCTCTCTGCTTGTCAAGCAGCCCCAGGTTAGTTCCCATAGAGACTCAAACTGTCTTCTATTTGCTTCAAGCTTCCAGAGCATCCTGGGCAGTGCAGTGCGCTATGCAAATGCTTGGTAATGTTCGTTGAAAGATCGACTACGTTAACATTAGGTTGCTGATGTAATCCAAAAGTATAAAATTCCGTACTTTTCCACGTGAACACAGAAAAAAGGCAGGATCAAACGTCTTGTAAACATCTCTGGACTTCTACTTGAAAAATAAAGCTGACAGACTCATCTTGACAAAACTGCAACCAGGTGATTCTCTACATGTTTATCTCACCTGAAGACAAAATCTAAGTAGATAATAATAAATAGGTTTCAGACTTCCCTGGTGGCGCAGTGGTTAAGAATCCGCCTGCCAACGCGGGGGACACAGGTTCGAGCCCTGGTCCCGGAAGATCCCACATGCCGCAGAGCCACTAAGCCCGTGGGCCACAACTACTGAGCCTGCGCTCTAGAGCCCACAAGCCACAACTACCGAGCCCGCACACCACGACTACTGAAGCCCACGTGCCTAGAGCCCATGCTCCGCAACAAGAGAAGACACTGCAATGAGAAGCCCGTGCACTGCAACAAAGAGTAGCCCCCGCTCGCCACAACTAGAGGAAGCCCGCGCGCAGCAACGAGGACCCAGTGCAGGCAAAGATAAATAAATACATAAATTTACAAAAAAATAATAATAAATAGGTTTCATTGTTTTGGTTTGGTTTTGACTTGGAATTTTCCTGTATAAATGTGTGTAAAATAGTCAATTTATTATAAGGAACTCTTTACCATTCATGGAGACAGTCCTCAGACGTTCCCATGAGAAAAGATATTAAGATGTACGTATGTAAAACTAATAAAAACCCACCAGAGCACTGCAAGTAACAGGAAGTCATCGCAAATGAATTAAATAATAAGAAAAATCATTGTGTCATATTGTAAGGTCTGAGGTCTGAGGAATCTGGGCTTGCTTAATGCCCAGCGATGTCCTCAGAAGAATAGACTCTTCCCAGGTCTGTGCTCTGCATCCTCAGGGTAGCAGGTCGCCTTCAGGCAAGCTCCCCTTGAGGCTCCAAGGAGGCTGTCACAGCTCCAGGTATCATAATGCAGGTACCATAATGCCCAAGAGGGGTTGTGTGTGTTTCACCAGTGGAGAAGCCCTTCCTCGAAAACAACAGGTGAATTCGTCTCTCATTTTACTGGTCAGAACCGAGTCATTTATCTCTTCCTAAAACCAAGCACTGGAAGAGGACTGGGGTTTCAGAGCCTGGCATGAATGAATCAGGGTTTAACCCTGAGTCATATGAGGCCAAATTATGCAACCAAACAAGACAGTGGCTCCCTGGAAAGGAGTGGGATGTGAGGCCCCTGACTTGTCTGACACAGAGCACGTAGGGAAACTCCTCACAGAAAAAAAGGAAACCATACACCCAATGCGACTTTTTTTACTGCTTTACAATCTACTTTTAATACCACATACAATGATTTGAAGTCACTACCATCTGGTTCTCGATCACATGCTGAATTATAATTCATTTGGTGTTTATGCTCTCATGCGTGAGGATATGACTTTACAAGGAAACAGAGAAATGGAGGCCAGCCAGGGGCCCCGTCAGAACTCACCTTCACAAAATTCAGGGGAGAGAGGGCCGTGTTGCTCTCAAACCCTCTGAGCTAGAGCAGAGGTGGGCAAACTGTGCTATGAAGGGCCAGCGAGTAAATATTTCAGACTCTGGGGCCTTAGCCTGTCTGTCACCACAACTCAGCTCTGTCTTTGCAGCACAAAAAGGAGCCATAGGGACTTCCCTGGTGGTCCAGTGCTTAGGACTCTGCGCTTCCACTGCAGGGGGCACGGGTTCGATCCCTGGTCGGGGAACTAAGACCCTGCATGCCACGGGGCATAGTTGACTATCCTCTGATCTGGAGTGTGTCTCATATTTGCCTTTTATTTGACACTTTCTCCGTGCATATTTTAGACAGAAAGCTTCTCCGTTTGTTTGTTAGAGTCAAATAGTTGAGTACATGACTGCAAAAATTAGTATTTCATTGAAATGCACTATTTTGCATCAAAAAGCCTACCTTTTATTTGTACAAAAGGTCCCAGAGAAAGCGTTGCTTTATTCTACTCTGCTGGTGTTAATTTGGCCCATCTCATTTCTGACTCTGTGATCACTGATTTTCATATTATTAGAGTTGTGTAAGTGACCAATGAGGAGATGCAAATATAGTTAACCTGCCAGTGCAGATAAAAAATAGAAAAGTGGGTGGGATGATAAATGAAACAGATACACTGGAAATTAAAACGAGGTAAGAGGGCTTCCCTGGTGGCGCAGTGGTTGAGAGTCCGCCTGCCGATGCAGGGGACACGGGTTTGTGCCCCGGTCTGGGAAGATCCCACATGCCGCGGAGCGGCTGGGCCCGTGAGCCATGGCTGCTGAGCCTGTGCGTCCGAAGCCTGTGCTCCGCAACGGGAGAGGTCACAATAGCTAGAGGCCTGCGTACCGCAGGAAAAAAAACAAAAAAAAACACGAGGTAAGAATGACACTGGTTTACTGCTAAACAGGTATGCGTTGCTCTGTTCGTGCTCTGAGTAAAGATGGTCATTACCACCTAATCCAGAGAGAAGAGCTTAACTAACTCTGGGCTGGGTGGAAACAGCTGCTATGGATTGTAAAATGTACCATCGACTTAATACTAGGTTTGCTTCAAAAAGAGAAAAGAAAAGAAACTTACTACTTTAAATGTAGGCATTAATAGCAAGGCACATCACAGACAAGTTAAAATGTAATTTATGAAAATAACACTTCTTAGCCTTCATCAAATATGGCCATTTCCTTCTCTATCCCCTGGATAGACAGGACATCAGGAAAGGATTGTTTATTTCTAGATGGCAGTAAGTGACTTCAGTTTAGACCAGGGCAATTTAGACTAGTAAGTGGTGTTTCTCCACCTTGTAAATTATATAATAAGTGAGTAAAAATGGCTTTAAAGTGGCTGAAAGTAGGATGTAAGAAAAACATGGAAACTCGCTATTGGGATTATTGAGAAATGTTTAATTGTAAAAAAGCATGTAAGCAGTAATCAACAGATAAGTACTCTTTACACTTTTGTATCTTTTAAAAAAATTTGTATTGAAGTATAGTTGATTTACATGTGTTAATTTCTGCTGTACAGCAAAGTGACTCAGTTATACATATAAACACATTCTTTTTTATATTCTTTTCCATTATGGTTTTTCCCAGGATATTGAATATAATTCCCTGTGCTATACAGTAGGGCCTTGTTAATTACCCATTCTGTACATTTTTGTATCTTTTTTATTATACCTTTACCCTTTTCTGCTCAGCCAGCCAGGGAACTGGCTGTGTTCCCAGATACTAGTTAAGGGGATTGAAATGAAACAAGTCCTCATTTATTCCAAGAGCAGATTCACTACATTGTGGCACTTTGCTTTTAAAATGGGTCTGTGAACAGGTGAAATATTAGACTCACAAAGCCATGTGAGAGCAGAGATGATACATTAAAAACTAAGTTAAGGGGCTTCCCTGGTGGCGCTGTGGTTGAGAGTCCACCTGCTGATGCAGGGGACATGGGTTCGAGCCCTGGTCTGGGAAGATCCCACATGCCACACAGCAACTAAGCCCGTGCACCACAACTACTGAGCCTGCGTGTCTGGAGCCTGTGCTCCACAACAAGTGAGGGCGCGATAGTGAGAGGCCCGCGCACCGCGATGAAGAGCGGCCCCCGCTCGCCGCAACTAGAGAAAGCCCGCGCACAGAAACGAAGACCCAACACGGCCATAAATAAATAAATTAAAAAAAAAAAAAAAACTAAGTTAAATTTCCTTATCAGTCCATATCTGCATGTCCTTACTTTGGGGATCTACTCTCCCCTCCCTGCGAGCAAACCTTTTCTTCTCGAATCAACTTGGTGCAGCAAGGAGAGCCCTTGGACAGGAGGACAGTGACATTGGGACTTTGGTCTTGGCATGGCTGCCACGCCGAGAGGACCTAGGAAAATCCTCACATCTTCCTTGGTTAATACAATTTCTTCTTCTTCTTTTAACAACTTTGTTGAAGTGCAACTGACGTACAATAAACTGCATGTATTTAAAGTCTGCAGTTTAAGTCTTACAAACACGTACACACATGAGCAGGTGCCACGTAAATACAGAGCACCCAGTTAAGTTTGAATTTCAGATAAACACTACGTTTTTTTTTTTTTAGTATAAGTATGTTCCAAACATTGCATGGTACGTACTTATACTAAAAATATTCTTTATCCGAAATTCAAACTTAGTTGGTGCCTTATATTTTCACTTGCTAAATCTGGCAACCCTATCCATGAAATATCACCACAATCAAGATAAAAAGCATATCCATCACCCCCAAATTTTCTCACCTGCCTTTGGAAATTCTACCTTTTCCCACTCCCTGCCCTTTCCTACACCCAGAAAGCCACTTATCTGCGTTCAGTTCCTATAAATTAACTTGGATTTTCTACAATTTTATATAAATGGCATCATATACCATGCACTCCCTTAAAAATTTTTTTTTATTGAAGTATAGTTGATTTACAACATTATGCCAATCTCTGCTGTACAGCAAAGTGACTCAGTTATACACATATATACATCCTTTTTTTAATATTCTTTTCCATTATGGTTTATCACAGGATATTGAATATAGTTCTCTGTGCTATATGGTAGGTCCTTGTTGTTTATCCATTCTATATGTAATAGTTTGTATCTGCTAATCCCAAACTCCCAGTCATACCCTCCCCTGCCCTTGGTAACCACAAGTCTGTTCTCTATGTCTGTGTCTGTTTCTGTTTTGTACAATAGATAAGTTCATTTGTGCCATATTTTAGAGTTCACATATAAGTGATATCATATGGTATTTGTCTTTCTCTTTCTGACTTACTTCACTTAGTATTATAATCTCTAGTTGCAACCATGTTGCTACAAATGGCATTATTTCATTCTTTTTTATGGCTGAGTAATATTCCATTGTATATATGTACCACATCTTCTTTAACCATTCCTCTGTTGATGGACACTTAGGTTGTTTCCATGTCTTGGCTATTGTGAACAGTGCAGCTATGAACACAGGGGTGCATGTATCTTTTGAATTTTAGTTTTGTCTGAGTATATTCCCAGGAGTGGGATTGCTGGGTCATGTGGTAATTCTATTTTTAGTTTTTTAAGGAACCTCCATACTGTTCTCCATAGTGGCTGCACCAACGTACATTCCCACCAACAGTGCAGGAGGGTTCCCTTTTCTCCACACCCTCTCCAGCATTTGTTATTTGTAGACTTTAATGATGGCCATTCTGACTGGTGTGAGGTGATACCTCATCGTAGTTTTGATTTGCATCTCTCTAATAATTAGTGACGTTGAGCATCTTTTCATGTGCCTGTCGGCCATCTGTATGTCTTCTTTGGAGAAATGTCTATTAAGGTCTTCTGCCCATTTTTCTATTGGGTTCTTCTGTTGTTGTTGTTGAATTGTATGAACTGTTTTTATATTTTGGAGATTAATCCTTTGTCAGCTGCTTCATTTGCAAATATTTTCTCCCATTCTATAGGTGGTCTTTTCATTTTGTTTATGGTTTCCTCTGCCATGCAAAAGTCTGTAAATTTGATTAGGTCCCATTTGTTTATTTTCATTTTTATTTCTATTGCCTTGGGAGACTCTGACCGAAGGAAACATTGGTACGATTTATGTCAGAGAATGTTTTGCCTAACAGCATGCACTCTCTTTTGTCTGGCTACTGACGCTAAGCATACTTCTTTTGAGATCATCCATATTATTATAACATGTACCAATAGTTTGTTCTTTTTTACTGCTGAATAGTATCTTCTTGTACGGATGTGCAGTAGTTAGTTTATTCATTTTCCTGGTGATGGGCTTTTGGGTTGTTTTCAGTCTGGGGTGGTTACAAGTAAAGCTGCTATAAACATCTGTGTACAGATCTTTGTGTGGACGTATGCTTTCATTTCTCTTGGGTAAACACCTAGGAGTGGAACAGCTGGACCATATGCAGTAGGTGCATCAACCTAGGGACTACCACACTCCTCCCCTAAGTGGTCACGTCATTCTACATTCCCACCAGCAGTGTTCTGAGAGCTTTCTCCACCTCCATGCCCAAACTTGATAGAGCTGGTCTTAATTTCTGCCCTTCTAATAAGTGGGTGGTGGTTATCTCATTTTAATCTGCACTTCTCTTATGACTAATAACGTTGAGCATCTTGTGCTGATTTGCCATCTGTACATCTTCTCTGATGAAGGGTCCAAGTCTTTTGCCCATTTTTTAATTGGGTTGTTTGCTTATGGAGAGTTTTGAGAGTTATTTACATATTATGGATACAAGTCATTTATCAATATGCACTTTGCAAATATTTTCTTCTAGTCTGTCATTGTATTTTTATCCTCCTAACTGTGTCATAGGATATCGCTTATATGTGGAATCTAAAAAAAACATGATACAAATGAACTTATTTACAAAACAGAAACGGACTCACAAACATAGAAAACAAACTTATGGTTACCAAAGGGAAAAGGTGGGCAGGAGGGATAAATTGGGAGTTTGGGATTAACAGATACACACTGCTGTATATAAAATAGATAAAGAACAAGGACCTACTGTACAGCACAGGGAACTCTGCTCAATATTCTGTAATAACCTAAATGGGAAAAGAATTTGAAAAAGAATAGATACATTGTATAACTGAACCACTTTGCTGTACACCTGAAACTAACACAACATTATAAATCAACCACAGTCCAATATAAAATAATTTTTTTTTTAATATTTGAAATGGGGGACTTCCCTGGTGGTCCAGTGGTCAAGAATCTGCCTTCCAATGCAAGGGACGCAGGTTCCATCCTTGGTCGGGGAATTAAGATCCCACATGCTGCGGGGCAACTAAGCCCGCCTGCCACAACTACTGAGCTCGTGCGCCTCAACGAGAGAACCTGCGTGCCTCCAACTACAGAGCCCGCGTGCTCTGGACCCCGCGCCCCACAACTAGAGAGAAGCCCGGCATCTCAGCGAAGACCCAGTGTGCCACAACTAAGACCCGACGCGGCCAATAAAGTTAATTAAATAAGTATTTTTAAAAAGAATGTAAAAACTTATTTTTAAAAAAATAAAAGACTATCCTTTCTCCACTGAATTCCCTTTGCACCTGTGTTTTAGTGGTACACACACACACACACACACACACACAGTGTTAGTTAACTGGGTCCCTATGTAAAATATATTTCTTACTCTGGGCTGCAGTCAGAAAACTTTGAATGCCACTGATGTAATGGTCACCGGAATTACTTTTTTCTGTCTGCTTTGGTCTCTTAATCATAATTCTCACTTGTACACATTCGGTCCTTCCTACTTCTTCCATTTTCACTGTTCCTCTGAAACTTCATTTTCTGTGGAAGCGTATTTGTCATCACCTCAGGACACCGTTGCTTTCACTGCCTCTTCAATTGTTCCCTCGTCCCTGTCGTTCAGGGAAGTGAGGAAATGCTTTATTTCTCCCCACCAAGTTTATATCACGCTCTGTGTAATTCACACTCTGCCCTTTCATTCAATATGTCTTATGGTTTGCAGTTGGTTTACAGCAAACCATTTCCTCTTTCATTTGTTTTGCTTTATTGGGAGGCATCATGGTTTGGGGAAAAGAGAACGGGCCATACTTCATCTGGATTCTATTTCAGACTAGGTTTGTCACTTTCTTCAAAAGACTGCTTCTCAGGCTCAGTTTCTTTATCTGAAAAATGAAACTACGTCTAACGACTTCATGCAATTGTTGTAAGAATTCGGAGCTATTGTACGTAGGCTAGGTCAGCCGTGTCTATACGTGAACCTGGCACATAGCAGATGTCTGGCGGTTGGCTATTATCATATTATCTACCTTCTACCCATTTCTGCTATTTCCATCACCTTCTGCCCTGCCCTATCTTCCTCTCTGCTAATGCTACTATACAAGATTAGGCCTGAGATAACTAAATGCGATGCCCTGAACTATTATACTGAGAAATGATTAATAACATTACACAGGAAGTATCATGGTGCCAAACAGATGGACATCAGATTTAATCTTACTCTAAAAAAGAAAAAGACTCTTCTTCTACAAAAGAGACCTTACAATCTTCTTCCCATTGTCAAAGTGGACAGAAAAATACTCCTCTCTAAAGAGAACATGGGGGAGGGATAAATTAGGAGTTTGGGATCAGCAGATACACACGACTATATATAAAATAGATAATCAACAAGGACCTACTGTACAGCACAGGGGACTCTACTCAATATCTCATAATAACCTATAAGGAAAAAGAATCTGAAAAAGAATAGATATATATGTCTATGTGTAACTGAATCACGTTGCTGCACACCTGAAACTAACACATTGTCAATCAACTACACTCCAATTAAAAAAACAAAAACAGAATTGTGGCTACTGGGACATTTTGAATTACATATGTGGTTTGCATTTGATTCTTACTGAACAGTGCTGGTGTGGAGTTTGGAAACCTGTGAAGTTCTATGGTATGTAAGCTGGTGGATCACTGTAAGCGTGGCGACTGGGGAAATTGTTGCAATGTTTGTTAGGGAGGGCGAGGTCTTCAGGGCACATAACTGGCTGAAGAGTCAGACAGACGTGGTCCCGAAGGGTCTGTTCAGACGACCAAAAGGAGACTGCAGTGAGCAACCGTGTTTCTGCAGGGGAAGGGCTAGTGGCTTGGCTGTGCGGCTATGTGGCCACGCCCTGTCCCTGCAACTACAGTTAGACTTGCTTGCTCATCCCTCAAACCTGTTGCCCATGTTTCTGTGGCTGACTGCTCACAGTTGGATCCTCTTAAAGTGAGATTACACTCCCGACAGGACATGTTGTACATGCTCACGGCCTGAGAGCATCTAGGTTTTCACTCCACGTAATACTCGTGTTAGGTCACGTGATGCCTCTGAACGAAGCAGTGAGCATGACGGAGGGATTGTAGCCAATCTAGGTGGTGACAAACAGAAATCCCCAGGATCTGCAGTCGCTGGGATCAGACACAAAAGGATCTTCAAGACAGAAGGTTTCGAAGTCAGCCTGATATGGTAACGTCAGTCTATTATCAGAGACTGATAATAACCTAAGAAGGATGTAGAAGCATAGCAGGTCAACCTCCTGGAAGCACAGAGATACAGGAGTCAGAGTGGCAAACTGTGATGATGCCCACACACCACAGAAGAGGGCTGAGGGGTCTCCTCTTGGGAGGTACAGCTCTAAAGAGGAGATGTAGGATGGTCAGGCTATTATGGTTTAATGCCATTTAGCCCATGTTTACATAGCTTGCCCTGCAATGCCAGCGTTCTAGGAGTGTGTTGTGGAAGTGCTGATGCTAGCAATGTTTTCTTCTAAAATGTATTAAAAATATATTTAAGAATATAGTGATTGTATAATAAAAATATAGTTGTCATCAGTAAACTGTATTTGATAGACTCACAGACATAGAGAACAGACTGGTGGTTGCCAAGGCGGGGGTGGGAGGGATGGAGTGGGAGTTTGGGGTCAGCAGAGGCAAACTATTGCGTATAGGATGGAGGAACACCAAGGTCCTACCGCATGGCACAGGGAACTATATTCAATATCCTGTGATAAACCATCATGGAAAAGAAGATGAAAAAGAATATATATACATGTATATTATATATATATAACTGAATCACTTTGCTGTACAGCAGAAATTAACACAACATTGTAAATCAACTATACCTCAATAAAACAAAATTTTAAAAATTTCATTAAGCCACACACACACACACACACACACAAGAAACGCTGTATTTGAGATTTCCAGGACTTTCCATGTGAGATCACCTGACCCACGACTGCCTTATGCTCCACACGCCCTGATACATAAGCATCTTGGGCCTGTTGCTGTGACTCAGGTTTTTATCTGTACAGCGGGTTTAACAGTATCTACATGACAGAGTTTTATAAGAATTAAATGAGATCGTCATAAACTTAGAGCAGGTTATGAGTCTGAGTCAGTAAGTGTTAGATGGTGATGTAATGGTGAATCGATATGTACATTTATTTAAGAATCACTAGTCTATGTTCATTTTCACTTATAATTTTAATACACGTTTATGAAATGGATCAAATGTTGACTTTTTCTTACAGCAAGTAATTAATATATGGAACCATATTTCATTGTTTTAATCCAAGAGTACGCTTTATTTCATGAACTCCATTCTTGGTAAATCCTTGCAACACATTATAATTGAAACAATATTGCTTAAAAAAATATTGCTCTGGTTACGTAGCCAGGGCTCAGGGAACCTTCATTAAATCCATGAATGAAGTGAGTTGAGCAGTGTTGATCATCCTATAATTTCTGTCTGCTCTAAGTCTACAGGGATGGTTTACTGGTAAATGTTGAACTACCAGCTCTCAGAATTTATACCAATTCCCGTGGTGTAAATATTGCCACTATGGCCAATTTCAAACTACCAATCTGAGGTCACTGAATGCAGAGCTGGAAAGAACAGCAGCATCACCTGTGGACTTAGTAACAATGCAAAATCTCAGGCCCTGCCTCACATGGTCTGAAACAGAAACTCCGAAGGTGGTGCCAAGCTCTCCGTGTCCTAGCAACCCCTCCAAGCCAGTCTGCTGCCTGCTGGGGTTTGAGAACCACTGCCTTACACCAGGCTGTTGTTTCTGAAGAAGCAGAGGAGCTCAGTAACTTCTAACATATATTAGCTAGTGTGCTGACACTAACGATATTCGTGGGATCTTCCCGGACCGGGGCACGAACCCGCGTCCCCTGCATCGGCAGGCGGACTCTCGACCACTGCGCCACCAGGGAAGCCCCATAGGTTTGTTTTTGATATCTGTAAGTCTGTTTCTGTTTTGTAAATAAGTTCATTTGTATCATTTTTTAAGCTTAGATTCCACATATAAGCGATATCATATGATATCTGCCTTTCTCTGTCTGACTCACTTCACTTAGTATGATCATCTCCAGGTCCATTCACTTTGTTATAAAGCAGAAACTAACGACAACAAAAAGATGTGGTACATATACACCATGGAATATCACTCAGCCATAAAAAAGAATGAAACATTGCCATTTGCAGCAACATGGTGTTTGGATTCTTAGGGCCATCTAAGAGCCTTTGAGCTTGTAACATATATTCCTGGAATCAAGAAAGGACCCCAAGCTACTACTCCCATGGGAAGATGGGAAAGGTAACCCATCTTCCAATACTTCCATGTTTCAGCTGCTGTTCAGAGGCTCTGAGAATGAACCGTGAAGTGCTACTGGTTGTGATTTCTGGTGGCTTCTGCCGTGGAGACCAGGGCAACATTCCCGTGTAAAATAAAGAGATGTCCTGTTGCATTAGTGCATATATCAATCCACTTGGGTTGCCCGTAGCTTTGGCAGTCCCATTACTGCAGCCCTAAAGCCAGCTACGGCACCCACAGTACTGGCCGAGAGGCACACATTTCCAGAGAGCTCTGGGGCTTGGGACTGGTCGGCAGGTATAACCTTGTACCCTTAGGTAGGGCTCCCTCCCACTGCTGGCATTCATCCAACTGCCAGAATTGTCCCAGCTTCTGCACATTCTATTTTTGGACAGGTCTAATTATTCTTTCTTCTGTTGAGCTGAAATCTGCCTTTCTGTAACAGTCCCACATTGGTCTGAAATCGGAATCTCAGTTGCTAATCCCTCTCTCAGCGGACCATCTGTCGGACATGGGAAAAGGCTCTCACTAGGTTCTTTTGCAAATCGGGCTCCCCAGTTCCTTCCGGTGTTGTTCACGTGACATGATGCTCAGGTGCCTCCCCCCCGCGCCCCACTCATCAGCGTCTGCCTTAAAACGTGGTCCTCATCGCTGAAAATGAGGCTACGTGTGACCCCCTTGTCTGTGGAACAGAGACCTCCGTGATAACGCGAGCTTTGTCGGCAACCAGGCTCACCTCTGGGTTCACCCTGAGTTTACAGTCAGCTACAAACTCCGCACCAACCAATCACACCACGATTTACCGAGTCTTTACCTGTGTTACGGAATTTTTAACCCAAAGTGCAAGGTTCATATTTCTTCCTGTCAAATTACAGTCTTGTTCATTTCAGCCCTAATTCTAAAATATTATCGTTTACAACCCAAACTGTCATCTAATTTTCACTCTCTCTTTCCCGAGGTTGATGCCTTCTGCAAACCTAACAGTGTGCTCTTCCTCTATTCAAATCACTCAGAAAACCGTTGAACAGAATGAGCTAACCCCTACCCCCCTCCCTCAATCAATTATTAAACATCAAAGCTTGAAACCAGAATAAAATGTCCAAGTGAAGTGCCAGTTAAATATTGACTCTCGCTCGCCAGTTTTACCTCAGTGCTTTTCAGCTGAAGTAGCCTGAGAAATAAAGATGCTGCAGTCACTGTAAATAATTCCTAGGGAACGTTCAGACTCCCCAGCAGCTATTAAATATTTGAAATGCATACCCACATTCTTCAATGTGTGCAGAAAAAGGCAGTTTAGGAACAGTATAGAATAATTAAAAGCTTTAATCGTGATCCCAGGTTCGCTGAAGGATTTAGTGGGTATTGATACTATACTGGAACACATGACTACAAAGTTTTCGTTCTTTCCATTTCCTTCGAGTTAATTACTTTGGTGTTTGTGAAAATTACTCCTCCAGTGGCCACTTAGATCTATGAAAATTGAAAATTATAAAGAAAGATTTTATAAAGGCGTTCTACGCGGCATAGAGGAGTTTACGGGTTAAATGAAAAAACATCTTCCTAAATTCTGTTTATGAGCTACATAATCATGGGAAATGTGAAGCTGAAAGCAGATATTATCAGGATCACAAACACCATCATTCAGTTCGGGGGATGGTTTCTGAAACGATATCTGAGCTTTTTTTTTTTTTTTGGCCACGCCACGCGAGATCTTAGTTCCCCCACCAGGGACTGAACCCACGCCCCCTCCAGTGGAAGTGTGGAGTCCTAACCACTGGACTGCCAGGGAAGTCCCAGATGGTATCTGACCTGATACCTTTAGACCACCCGGAGAGGAAAGATTAGAAAATAGGTTTCTGTTGACACAGATGAAGCCACTGCTGGGGAAGGGGTGTGTTTCATTTTTAACATGAACCACCCTGGTGAATCTACAGCACCGCAGAATTTTACAATAGTTTTTGATGAAGCAATGCTGACGTAACATGGCACCAAATGTTCCCGTTTATTCTGAACCCTCCCTCGAAAGTAATACTGTGTACTGTTGCATTACTTCTTCCAGGAAAGCAAGTTAACTGACACATTTGAATAGGTGGTCAGTGGTCCCAGGTCTATGATTATTACTGAGTGGTCACGGCTTCTTCCCAGTAACCAAAATATCATACTTAGATGTTTTAAAAACGAGAGATACAGAGAAATTAGAACCCTGTGTATTGCTAGTGGGAATGTAAACTGGTGAAGCTGCTGTAGACAACAGTATGATAATTCCTCAAAAAATTCAACATAGGGCTTCCCTGGTGGCACAGTGGTTGAGAATCCACCTGCCAGTGCAGGGGACACGGGTTCGAGCCCTGGTCCGGGGAGATCCCACATGCCGCGGAGCAACTAGCCCGTGAGCCACAACTACAGAGCCTGCGCGTCTGGAGCCTGTGCTCTGCAACAAGAGAGGACGCAACAGTGAGAGGCCCGCGCACCGCGATGAAGAGTGACCCCCACTCGCCGCAACTAGAGAAAGCCCCCGCACAGAAACGAAGACCCAACACAGCCAAAAATAAATAAATTAAAAAAAAAATTCAACAGAGCGATTCAACTTCTGGGTATATACCAGAAGTGAAAGGAGGGACCATAACAGGTGTTTGTACACCCGTGTTCATAACAGCGTTATTCACAAGAGCCAAAAGGTAACGTAGCTTAAGTGTCCATCAGCGGCTGGACAGATGGACAAAATGTGGGGTGTGTGTGTGTGTGTGTGTGTGTGTGTGTGTGTGTGTGTTAGCCTGCCAGGGCTACCATAACAAAATACCACAGGCTAGGTGGCTTAACCAACAGAAATGTGTTTTCTCACAGTTCTGGAGGCTGGAAGTCCAAGGTCAAGGTACCCTCAGGGTGGGTTTCTGGTGAGACCTCCCTCCTTGGTTTGCAAGGCCCCTTTCTCTGTGCGTCCTCATGCGGTCTTTCCTCTGCACACACAGAGAGAGCTCTGGTGTCCCTCTTCTTATACGGACACCACTTCCACGGGATTAGGGTCCCACCCTACAACCTCACTTAACCTTAGTTACCTTCATAAAGGACCTGTCTCCAAACAAGGCTCATTGGGGAGTGGGGCTTCAACAAATGAATTTGGTGGCGGAACAGTTCAGTCTATAATGACACACAAAAGGTTATTATTCAACCTTTTAAAAAGGGGAAATCCTGACAGAAGCTACTATATGGATGAACCTTGAGGACGTTATGCAAAGTGAAATAGGCCAGTCAGAAAAAGACAGATACTATCTCATTCCAGTTATATGTGATTACTCAAGTGGTCAAATTCATTGAAATAGAAAGGAGAATGGTGGTTGCCAAGGGCTGGGGAGAGGGAAACAGAGCGAGTGTTTCATGGGTACAGAGTTTCGATTTTGCAAGATGAAAACAGTCTGAAAATGGATGAGAGTGACCATCGCACAACAGTGTAAATGTACTTAATGCTGCCTTTTTTTTTTTAATTTTAAGGGTACCATTTTACATTATGGTCATTTTATCACAATTTTTTAAAAATAAAAAAATGAGAAAAGTACTCAAACATTCATGCTTTAGTGTGTGACCCCAAATGGCACTCGCTCTTGGTGGGTCTCTGTCCTGAAACACACACACTTACTATGTTGCCATGATGTGTCTTCAGTCTATCAGCTAGTGGTCTAATTATTTGTTTATGCTTTTTTTCCACATTGTCTTTTCAAATGTAGAGGACGGGCATTTCATCTCTATGTCGACCTCTCCATAAAATCTCTATATTTTTAGTATGAATTGTGACTTAGTTTTTCTCAAGTGTCGGCATCACAATGATGGTAATAAAATGATATATTTACTGAATTATGGGAAAATCAGTTTGGGGACTTCCAAGCCCTACGAGAATGTAAATAATTTAACAATATTCTTTGATGTTAGTTGACTGTAAACTAGAAGAATTGGAAAGTCCCAGGCTTGTTTTGCACTTGGTCCCTTTCCCCTCCTCAACCAATACACAAATGCAAAGAATGCCTGGTTCCTGACTTACAGTAAATATTTGTGGACTAAATGAATAGTGTGTGATATGCAGGTTACAGAAAGAATTCCCTTACTGAAGGAAGGGAGAAATCCAATGTCTCTTACAAACCAGTGAGGTGCGGACCCCAGAGCAACATATTTTGAAATAGTATCACACTCTCGCTGGAATAATGCAATTTTTATTGTAAAATACAGCTGATAATTTTCCATTTAAAAAGAATTTTTTTTTCAAGTGTAGCAAAGCCTTTAGAAATGAAATTTAGTTCAGTATCACGTAGTCCCTTTCATAAAGCCAAAGCCAAGAACACTGGTGCCACTTCTGGGTATGTGTCTTAGAGTCTTTGCAGATACTGTAATACAAAATTTCCAAGTTTTGCTAGACTAAGGGAAGAGAAATAATCTATTAGAAAGAAAAGAATTGGAACAAAGAAACTTAGCTTTTTGTAATGCTTTGCATTGTAATTTACATATAAATATGAATAATGTATATTAGAATGCTGACAAAAGATAAAAACCTACAATATCCAAGAAAGGAGTGGTACCCACTGAACAACCAGAGCGAAGCTGGGTGATGCTGCCTTGCAGTGAAAGAGAAATTCAGAGACAGGGCAGGAGCAGTGAGAAGTAGTCATGATAGGGATAAAGCAGGATAATTAGTTAGTTTAGAAATCCCACTAAGGGATTAAAGACAGAAAGGGAATTTTAAGGGAGTTTGGGAGACTGTTGTAAGCTAATGACCACTCTAGGAAAGAATCCAGTAACCTAGCAACTCTACCTTGAAGGAAGACTAGGTGCATTCAAGCACCAGGCACACTCAAGCCACAAACCCTGACAGTTAAAACACAAGACAATAGACATGGGGTCTGAATCTTGTTACATGAAATCAGGAAGTTATGGTCCTTGAAGAGTAGCATTTCTGCATGTAGCCAAGACAGGAATACAGGTGAAAGGGGAAAGAAACTAGGTGAAAGTGGACACTACACCGAAACCTGAGATGAATTTCCATATTTTAGTCTGTCACCATCCTTCTGCTAATATACATATGATTTAAATAGTGCCATGACAGTCCCAGTTAAACCATATAGGGCCAACGGAGGAACTAATGATGTAAGCCTTGACATCTACCCAAGAATGAGGAAGAAGGTGGTCTTCTCCCCTCCCCACTTTTTCTTTGATTATGAAAATGTAGCCCCCTTTGTTCTCAGGGCTGCGACCTCTTGCCTGTCTGCTTGTATCTCTCACAAGCATCCTATGCTAATAAACTCACTCTTTACCTGTCACTTTGCCTCCCGCTGAATTCTTTCTGCATCGAGACAAAAGAATCTGAGCTTCAGTAAGTCCTGACACCAGGTGAGCGGTTTCAATTAAAAGATAGTGGGTTCGAGTCCCCTCCTAAGTCAGGGATCGAGGGTTCAAGCCCCAATCTGAGTTTTGGTTGGGTTCAAGTCCCATCCAAGAAGGAGTGAGGTTTTAGTCAGGGTCTTGAACAGGACTTGGACAGGTTGATGGAGTCAACATAAAAGTTTGAAAAATTAGAATTTGTAACTTTTTAAAATATATGTATACAATCAAATACACGATGAGTGTGGGGATGGGAATTCGTTCAATGTTCCTGCTGCCTGTGTGAGAGAAATGGGATGGAAAGAGGATTTCCAGCATCACTGCCAATCACCTCCATTAACCAGACCACTACAACATGAACAGGTTCATACAGAAGCACCTCGGAGTTTTCCACCCTCGGCAAACACTGGCTATTCCCTCCAGCAGATGAAGAAATTACATCGATAACCATGGACCAGTTAGCTGAACTCCCTTTAGTCCATTTGTTACTGCAGCGTTCAAATTACAAAATAACATTACTTTTGCACCATCAGGTGTTACTTTTTCATGTCAATTATTATTGGGGGAAATGCAATAATTTTAAAATGACAGCTCTTTTCTCTAGTTTGCAATTTTCTAGTTAACGGAAGAGGGGAGGGGATTCATTCTGTTATTCTTTCTTTTTTTCTGTTGTTTAGGGAGGTTTTCTAGATTGCCATCTTTTCTAGTTTATTTTCCTACCTTTTCTTTAGGAACCCCTTGCGGTTGCAGCCTAGCTTCTTCATGCTTGTCTGTCAGTTTAAAAAGCTGAAGTAGGGAGTCCTACTGGGCTCCCAATTTCTCACTTTTATAACAGCCCGCTCCCCACAAGGAGACACTGGGTGAGAAGCAGCTGGGCCACTGGTAAGAAGAGGGGCTTAAACGCGTTTGCTGCCTTTGAAGTTGTGTGATTTCTTCCCGTTACTGGCCACAGTGCATCTGCAGTACCTTAACTTTTCCATTTCCACTAAAAAGCCCATCTCTGTCTCCAAAGGAGCATGAACAGACATAACCACCACCCTGGAAAGGTCTGGGGGTGGAGGTGATGGGTGACGAGCGTGTACATTGACGGGAGCAGGTGGAAACTCCTTGTCTGAAATCTTGATGTTGGTCTCAGCAGTGCTTGATTAGGGACCAAATCATATAAATCACGGAGAAAGGAGAGTTAGAGACATCTTGGATGAGAGGAAGGAGATACCGCGGAGGACTCCTGTGCTTTCTACAAGCACACGTCTACTCCAGGCAAAGAAGGGAGCACAGAGAGGAGACAGCAATGTGTTCCCTCTGCCTCATCCTTTAATGCTGAGATCATTTTTGACCCCCTTAAGGGATTAAAAAGACATTCAGAATGACTCTCTAGATAGGAGAACGATTGGTCAAACGTGTAAGTTAGTGCCTGGGAATAATGTGATAAAGGAAAATGCCAGATGGTAAACTTCTCAAGGATCTGTCAGTTCATCAGTTCATTCACGCCTTCCTTCTAGAAGCTTTTTTGACAGCATACTCTGCATTAGGCTGCCCTTGGTGCTAAGACAATGTCCTGTCTGCTTATTCTCTGAAGCCGGAACCAGAAAGAAGGTGAGTCCCAGAAGTCCTGGTCCCCCAGCTCCACAAGAAAATAATTCTGTGTGTGACACACCCACAGTGGAGGGTCGGGAAAGTGATTCAGATGCTGGGAGACAAGCAGTAGATCAGAGGCTGTGGTCAAGCCAGTGTGGCTTTGAAAACAGTAAAGAGGGAGTCTTGGGGCCAGAAGACACACAGGGAAGCCAGGAAGAGCGAGCCGCCGGGCTCACACAGGTATGAGTCACGCAGATCCAGGATGCCGGCCACCGTGCCCAGGTGTGCTTCGGAGATGCTCCCGACCGCTTAGAGTGGGCTTTCCTGTTGCAGGATAAACTGGAACCTGACAGAGCTGGCTGGACCCCAGTGGGTCTCTCACCTGGCCCAGGAGTCAGAGAGGCCGAAGGGGTCACGGAAGCTGCTGCCAACGGTCAGTAGCCGCAGCAGCACCTGGCAGCACAGACATACTGTCTACTTCCCTTCTGCCTTCCAATCTCACGCCAATGGCTCCCTGGCCCCGACTGGCCCAAAACTGTGCAGAGGAGGAGGTTCTGGGAAATGCAGTGCCAGCTTCCCTAAGTCGACAAGGCACAGACCCAGCTCATTTAGGTCATAGCAAGTTCAGGATAGCGCACGGGCTGTGCTGTCCCTCTGATTTGCACTTCACATGATTTATGCGACCCTCACGTTAGGTAGGACATTCCCACTGATGACAGAAACCACTCAAATACATGGACAGCTGATTGTTGAGACCAAGGCAAAAAAAAAAAAAAAAAGTCCAAAACATAAAAAGGGAAAAAAGATTTTATTATTTTTGCCTGTAAGCAAATGTGATGGCCCAAAATGCTGTCTTGCCCCTCCTGTAAAATTTGAGGCCCCCTCGGATTACTGGAAACAATTTAGGATAGATTCGGGGTCTCCTGGGTTTATAATGAACTCGATGGCCTGATACAAATGGTCCTTATTTTATTTTATTTTACTCTACCTTATGTTTCTCTCTCAACAATACCTTTGCAGAGCAAAAGTTTTTAATTTTTCCAAGTCCAATGCAGCAGATTTTTCTTTCATGGATTGTGCTTTTGGTATCGTGTCTAACTACTCTCTACTCCTATGTTTTCATAAATAACTTTTTATAAACCTTTTAAAAAATCTATTATTTTTTTATTGAAGTATAGTTGATTTACAATGTCATGTTAGTTTCAGGTGTACAGCACAGTGATTCAGTTACATATATATATTCTTTTTCAGATTCTTTTCCCTTATAGGTTATTATAAAATATCAAGTATAGTTCCCTGTGCTACACAGTAGGTCCTTCTTGGCTATCTATTTTATATATAGTAGTGTGTACATGTCAATCCCAACCTCCTAATTTATCCCTCCCCTTGCCTTCCCCTAAAGAAGGGGCGGTACATATATACGATGGACTATTACTCAGCCATAAAAAGAGAATGAAATTATGCCACATGCAGCAGCATGGACGGATGATCATACTAAGTAAAGCAAGTCAGAAAGAGAAAGACAAATATATATCACTTACATGTGGAATCTGAAAAAAAAAAGATTCAATTGAATTTACAAAAACAGAAATAGACCCACAGACATACAAAACAAGTGGTTTTTAGTCAAGAGAAGTAGCAGCCCCAGATCAGACAGAGGCAGAGAGGCCAGTGAACACACGTGTCTAGAACTGGGCGAGATGTCCTCAGGGCAGAGGGGTGCATCTACTGAGCAATCGCTGTGGCAGCCACTGGGCCTGTTTATTTTCCTCTGAGTACCAGGGAGGAAGGTAGTAAAGGCTTACACATGAGGGAACTCCTGCCGGTGCTTTGACTGCACCAACATTTCCCCACTCTGCTTCGTGCAAAATTCAGATAATGAATTCAAGTAAAAGTGCTGAGGCTGGGATAGGGCAGCAGTTATAGGGCTGGAATTAGGGTGACCAACTCACCCAGTTTTAGCACTGAAAATCCAGTGTCCCAAGAAACTCCTCCTCGTGGGTAAACTGGGATAGCTGGTCATCCTAAGACAGAGTGCGGTGTGGCTAGAACAAGGTCTCAGCCTGGACAACAGGAGAAACTAAAGCCAGAGGGCAGAGGACATACCAAGGAGGGGGGCACCAGCCACCTGGCTGTTGGATTTGCCTGCTGGGGTAGAAGCTACAGTAAATCAGGTCTGTACCAGGGCTGAAATTCAAAGCTCTGGTCAAGATTCCCTGAATGTCCTTCTGTAGGAGTTGGACAAATGTAAACAGAGACCAAGTAGGGTTTGTGATCATCTCTGTGCAGCTTTTTTTGCTCTTCTTTCTTCTTCCATCTCCTTGTAACTGCAGAAGAGAAGAAGATGGGGGTTTAGGGTATACCAGTCATTTGATGAAGGTGGGAGCTGACAGAAGGTCCCGATGTTTGTGATCCCTTCTGATAAACAGACTACAGGAAGAGCCATCATGGCAGAAGTTGTCTTTGAAGCCTCCTTCTATTCAAGTCGCTTGCTCAGAATTTTATCTTCTGAACTGTGTCTGGTCAAGAGGTGAGAAGATAAGTATCTTCGACCTTGGACCCTCTGCCTTTGTGCCAGGTGGGATGGGCGTCCTTTCCTTTCCATTTATCAGTGTGTCTACCCTATCCCACCTTCTGTGAACCCTGAACTTTCTGCTGAAATACATGGTCCTAACTTTTTGTACAACCTCAGCCTTTGGGCCCAATCTCAGTCCCAAATATATGTTTCAACTTCCAAATATTTTAGCTAGGCACCCTCCTTTTTTTTTTAGGTGATCCACAGTGATGAAGTGAATGTTTACACATACAGTTTTTGTCTACGTTATATCATCACACAAAAATGGCTGTAAAAACTCCCACCCAAATTTGGAGGTAATGTTTAAAGATAGTTAGACTGAAAGGCTGGTTGTTGTGTGTGAATATCTGAGCCTTCCAAAGCCGCCCTCCAAGGCCACTAAGACAAGAGTGTAACAAGAGGCACGCAACTCTCAGCTGAAGAAAGCCATAAGAAGATGCTCAGACCCCAAATCACAAAGGCGGAGTCTTCCAATCTCCCGCATTGATTGTGGACAAGCTGCAGCCTCAGAGCCCTCTGGGTGGGGAGCAGCAGGAACTATTCATTTAACAATGATTAGGGCTTCCCTGGTGGCGCAGTGTATATATATAAAATAAATAAATTTATAAAAAATATTCTTAAAAATACCACAATGATTAATGGGGTTCTTGACCAATACATAGACTAGTGTAAATAACTTCCTACTTTATAGTCCTTACACCAGAAATCCATACAATCAGACAGTATATCCACAGCACTTCTCCTCTAACAAAGTTGGGGATTTACCACAAACTGTCATTTCAATCTTTTCTTCTGAGTAATTATAAGCCACAGTCAATGATAAGCTATCATTTTTTGGGGAGGGGGGCATTTCAAGGAAATCTAAGACATTGGAATTGAGAAAAGAAAGGAAGAAATCGCTGTGATCTGGAACTGGTAACTTTTGTTTAATCCCTGCAGACAAGAGGGGTTGACAGTCCTCGGGTGATTTCTGCTGAGAATGTGTGTGGGGGTGTCGGTGTGCACCCCGCCCCCACGTGTTCCCAGAGGAGGTGATGGGGAGGGAGTGTGGTCCAGCAGTGGAGCCCGTCCTAAGCGGCTGCACAGTCCCCAGGAAAGGAAATGAACGAGATCTACCACGTCAGTCCTAGGACTGCAGAATCAAAGGCTGTGCTTTTTAACATCTTTATGTAGCCCACGTGATTAGCACGCCTACTTCATTCTGCTTCCATATTATGAAAAGAGGGTGGCCACTCAGCTTGTGAAGTGAAGTTTGAAAGAGTTTGGTATCTCTAAAAGGAAGAGACATGGGAGGTATTATTTCCTTGCTATGAACAAAGAATTCATCTAACCCGATTGCCATCAACAATCTTGACCTCAGATAGCTTTGCTTGCATAAGTTTTGACTACTCAGATTCCTAATTATCCTGTCATCGGTGCCATAATCCACTGGGTTGAAAGACATATTTTGTTTTATATGATCATTTACAGAATGATATAACACATACTAATTTGAATTATACAAATGTTCCCAACCTTTTTTTTTTTTTTTTGTGGTACACGGGCCTCTCACTGCTGTGGCCTCTCCCGTTACAGAGCACAGGCTCCGGACGCGCAGGCCCAGCGGCCATGGCTCATGGGCCCAGCCGCTCCGCGGCACGTGGGATCCTCCCGGACCGGGGCACGAACCCGTGTCACCCCTGCATCGGCAGGCGGACTCTCAACTGCTGCGCCACCAGGGAAACCCTGTTCCCAACCTTTTTAAAAAAAATTATGAGCCTTTAAATTACATCGAAAAACTTTTAGATTACATTGTAAAAACATATATCTGAGAGTAGATATATGGATATGTGACTGAATCACTCTGCCGCTGTACACCTGAGACTAATACAACATGGTAAATCAACTAACTACACTCCAATATAATAAAACAAAAACAAAAAAACACAGCAATGTTCGTGAGCTGAATCTTCTGTGCTGACTAGAGTCCAGTTAGACCTTCCAGCCTTGGAGGACCTGTGACCTTCCTGGGGTAGAACAGGAACAGTGCCTGCTGCCCAAGGGTCTACGTGTTTCCCACAAAGTGTCACGCGGACCACCTGCGTCATAGTCTCTCCACGTGCTTCTGTAAGTGCAAGTTCCAAGGCCCCAGGAAAACTAACTCAGAATCTGGGGCATTCTGCATCCTTAAACGTCTCCATAAGCGGTTCTTCTGCACATTACATTTTGAGAATCGGTGCCCTAGATCTGGGACTGGTTAGTTCAGAGTCCTCAGCGGGGAGGTCTTAGTATTGCTGGCAGAAAGCGGATTTGCTTCCTACTTCCAGGCGCACTGTTTCTCCCCGTTCCTCAGTAGGCCCCTCCCTCCCCCAATTACGGGCTGGTGAGTTTTGATGTTGTTTAGCAAACCTGGGAGGTGCTGCACTCATTCCAGCCACTCGGGGTTCCCCACCTCCATCCCCAGTGCAGTTCCCTTGATTGACAAGAATAAGGCTTGGAAAGAAACCAGAGCTCGCCTTGCCTCCACCAGAAGCTTTCCTCAGGCTACTCTAGGTCCTTGTCTGGGAAGGTCAGTCCTGCTCGCCCCCCGCTTGGAAGCGGGGTGCTGGGGCTCCGTGCCAGGTCTGTCGAGTTCAATCTCAGATACAGAACTTCCTCTTCTCAAATGACTGCCTCGCCTGCAATTCTGTAGCTTCCAGAAATTATTTCCTTTATTTTAGAAAGTGCTGCCCCAAAGAAATGATTCGACCACATAAGCGTTTTGAGGTATCTTTCAGTGCTACTATTCTTAAAAGCCTGGACAATCTTCAATCTGTCTCAGACTCCTCCCTGGAGTGTATTTTTCTCAAAGATGGTATCTGTGGTCAGAAGGGCCGTTTGGTAGGTTTCACCGTTTCTGAGATAAATTCTGGCACCTGGGGTCAGCTAGACAGCAGGAACTTTACCCTTTCTCACTGGCTGTGAGTGAAATCAACTAGGATCACACAGGGCAGGTGCCTCGGAAGGTGCTTTTGCCTCTCCTCCTGCAGCAGACAGGAAAGGGGAGGGGGACAGACCCAAAGGAGACAGACAAAGGCTAAGACTTCCCACCCAGGGCCCCGAAGGGGACCTTTCTATCCTTCCTGACGACAGGATGCTGGGTTGTTTTCCAAACCAAGATCCCGTGCATTCATGTGGTTTAAGGTAGTATTCCAAAATCTGCCATTCTATATTACACAACATTGTAAATCAACTATGCTTCAGTAAAATTAATGAACTAATTCATTTTTTTAAAACCTGCCATTCTATCACAACATTGTTTTAATGGAACTCGTTTTCCTTAGTACTATTTAGATCAGGTTTATAGGAAAATTCCAAAGGCCAATCATTGGCAGCTTAAAAAATATATTTTGTGTTCTGGGCCCATAGCCAGCAGTTTACTAGTTTATATTGCTAGTGATCTATGTCACATGATAACAGTTAATGCAGATATGGAGCATACCACGTGCCAGACACTGCTCTAAGTACTCTATGAGCACCGACTCACTTAAAACTCCCAGCAACCCTGTGAAGCAGATACTAATATTGCCATTTTATAGACCGTGTAACTGGCACACAGAGTCCAAGGTCCTAGTCCAACAGCTAGTCCAAAGTCACAACAGTAAGAGCCAGAAGAGTTCAGACCCTCACCACTCAAGGTATGGTTCCTGCAGCACAGGCATCACCTGAGAGCTTGGCAGAAATGCAGACTCTCAGGCCCACCCAGACCTTTGGACTCGGAATCTGCATTTTAACAAGACTCCCCACGCGATTCGCGTGCACATTGAAGTTTAGAAACCACGGCTTAGGTAGTCTTACGTTATTTCTCTCTGTGCCCATTAAAAACCCACCTATGGCTTAAGACTTTAGGAAATAATGTGTACTTGGCTGGTTTGTTACGGAAAAAAAATAGGATTCTAAGATGATGTTTGTGTCCTCTCCTAGCTCCTCCCCCCTTCAGATAATCAGCTTCTCAAGAAAATAAATAGGATAAATTGTTTTTAAAAAAGTCACTGAATTCTTATTATATGCAGGCACTTTCATTAGATCATCATAGAATATGCTATGAAATAGGTACTCCTAGCCTCAAATTACCGATAAGAAGACCACGGTCACAAGGGTTAAGAGGAAAAGACAATGCATGGACTGGGAGAAAGTTTTTGCAAACTACGCAACCAACAATACACAAAACAGCTCACACAAGTCAATATCAAAAAAAAAAAGAAAATCAAAAAATGGGCAGAAGACCTAAATAGACATTTCTCCAAAGAAGATATACAGAAGGCCAATGAGCACATGAAAAGATGCTGAACATCACTCATTATTAGAGAAATGCAAATCAAAACTTCAATGAGGTGTCACCTCACACCTGTCAGGATGGCCAGCATTAGAAAGTCTACAAGGACTTCCCTGTTGGCACAGTGCTCAAGAATTGCCTGCCAATGCAGGGGACACGGGTTCGAGCCCTGGTCCAGGAAGATCCCACAGGCCACAGAGCAACTAAGCCCGTGCACCACAACTACTGAGCCTGTGCTCTAGAGCCCACGAGCCACAACTACTGAGCCTGTGTGCCGCAACTACTGAAGCCCACACACCTAGAGCCCATGCTCCGCAACAAGAGAAGCCACTGCAATAAGCCCTAGCGCCGCAACAAAGAGTAGCCCCCACTCACCGCAACTAGAGAAAGCCCACGCACAGCAACAAAAACCCAACACAGCCAAAAAAAAAAAAAAAAAAAAAAAAAAGTCTACAACATTAAATGCTGGAGAAGGTGTGGAGAAAAGGGAACCCTCCTACACTGTTGGTGGGAATGTAAATTGGTGCAGCCACTACGGAGAACAGTATGGAGGTTCCTTAAAAAACTAAAAATAGAGTTACCATATGATCCAGCAATCCTACTCTTGGGCATATATCTGGAAAAGACGAAACGTCTAATTCGAAAAGATACATGCACCCCAATGTTCACTGCAGCACTATTTACAATAGCCGAGATATGAAAGCCACCTAAATGTCCATCGACAGATGAATGGATAAAGAAGATGTGGTACATATATACGGTGGAATATTACTCAGCCATAAAAAAGAACGAAATAATGCCATTTGCGGCAATGTGGATGGACCTAGAGATTATCATACTAAGTGAAGTAAGTCAGACATAGAAAGACAAATATCATATGATAACACTTACATGTGAAGCCTAAAAGTATGGTACAAATGAGCTTATTTACAAAACAGAAACAAACAGGCACAGAAAACAAACCTATGATTACCAAAGGGAAAGTAGGGGGAGGAAAAATTTAGGAGTTTGGGATTAACAGATACACACTACTATATATAAAATAGATAACCAACAAGGACCTACTGTATAACACTGGCAACTCTACTCAACATCTTGTAATGACCTATATGGGAAAAGAATCTGTAAAGGAATACATATGTATGTATAACTGAATGACTTTGCTGTACAATTGAAACTAACACACCATTGTAAATCAACTACACTCCAATAAAAAGAAAGTAAAAAAAGGTTAGGAGAAGCAGCTGAGATGACAGCTAACCTGACAGCCCTGCTTCTTGAAGCAGGCTTCTCACGTTGACTTCCTCACAGGTGGCACATTAGCACACAGAACTACCCACTAACCTTTGACAAAATAATTTTTCCAAGCCCTGTCTCAAAAGCAAAAAACATTTTTTGCTTAATCCTGAGCAATTCTCCCTGATTTAAGGAAGCGATACTAATGTAAGCTACAAAGTGTCAACTTTGGAAAATCAAATCAAAGCCCAGAAAGTCTAATCAATTCTTCTCCTTTCGCTCTTACTTCATGCAATAAAGGTGTATATTGTCTTAAAAAAGACCCAAAACAAAAAAATAGAGTATGAGACAAAGCTTGTCCTTAGAAGTCCTCTTCTAACGGCTTGGTTTAGATGCTTTTCAAAGGGATGCCAGCAACTAATACTTTTTTCCTGCGAGTCACATTGGTGATGATTCACATGATCAGTAATTTAAGGTAGGATTGATTTGAAACTGCTTTCACTTGTAGATAAGTTTTGCTTCAGGCAAATCACACACTATGACTACAGAATAAAACGCAGATTAGCCAAATGTGTCAGGCCCGTTAAAATGTGTAAGCTTTTGTCATGAATTAGTTTTTTAAAACGGGACGTATTTGCTTCCTGAATTATAGTGATGAGACTTAAGCTGCATTTGCAGGAGGACTATTTGATTCTTTCTTCAAATAGGAAACCACTGGCATTTCTGTGTGAAGTCATTTTCTGTTTTTAAAATAATTGAATTTGAGACATGACTATGAGTGTGACAGTTTCACAAGGCAAACACCAAGATGAATAAATGGGTCTGAAACCCAGACTAATGGAGCGAGCTGTTCATCATCACATACACGTTTATGTACTTCTCCCATCACTAAAGTTTCATTCATCATATTGGTTTTTGGCCATTTCCTAGACGGTATTTCCAATTCTAATATATTTCTAACAGAAGTCCCATGTTGTGATCACTCCTTTATAAGGTGGAATTCTGCAATATTCCTGGTTTACATATGCAGATTTTCTAGTAGATCTATGATGGTTGAAAAAATACATTAATATATTTATTTAGTCAGTAATCTGGATATAACACACATAAATACATCATATAAACAAGAGCAGGCAGAGGCTTCCGCGCTTCTGATCACAGCTGTGTGACCTTGGGGTTAAAGCTGTGTGATCTCGAGCAGGTCACTTAGCTCTCTGAATCTCATCTGAAAAACGATCGGTTAAATTAGATTATCTGTTATGGTGCCATTTTTTTTAACAGCTTTATTGGAGTATGATTGCCTTACAATGGTGTATTAGTTTCTGCTGTATAACAAAGTGAATCAGCTATACATATACATATATCCCCATATCCCCTCCCTCTTGCATCTCCCTCCCACCCTCCCTATCCCACCCCTCTAGGAACGTGCCTTTTAAATTTAACATCCCATAGTAATTATCCCATCAATCTCTCAATTTGGACCAAGTGGGAATTCATTTAAAACTCTGAATGAAAAAATGTAGTTTTTAAATGTAATTTTGTAACTTTAAAGCAGCATGGGACCTGGAATTGGGTAAGCAGTATCATTTGTTTGCCAACAGATGTTGTAAAAATACATAACCATGCTCTAAAATACTTTAAAATCTCTTCAGAATTTTGTTTATGATATTAATTTTCACAGTAAGACCTTTGTAATGCCAAAATAACATTATCTATAAAATCTCTTCACTATGTAATAAAACTTAGCAAAGTGATAATAAAACTTACATGAAAGAATAAGCCAGCAAATAACATGTTTTAAAAATACAGACAATAATTTACCTTATCAGATTAAACTCATAGTTATCAAAAGCATATGGAGTATAAAAATAAAAACAGTTTGAGTTTGGTGGGATCGGCTGGGGAGTGACATAAAGGCGCATTTTAGGATGATGAAAATGTTCACGATCTTGATCTGAAAAGTAAATGCATCGGCGCGTTCACTTTGTAAAATATTATCAAGCTGAACACTAGACGGACATCCTTACTAGAGTATATGTTACATATCAACTTTTAAAAAAGTTTTCAAAGTTGGACCCACTGACATTTGAATCTCTATCCCGTTATTAGTTGCAAAATAAATAAAATCTAAGATCCATCCATCATGGAGGAGACAATCTGTGCTCTAATCATGACAGTCAAAAGAAATGAGTAGGAGACAAAAGAAAACAAAGCACAGGGCGTAGTTTGTGGAGTGTCCGATGAGGTAATGGTCCTCCATCCCCACTTATTCTACTTGACTACTCAAGGCCTTTGGAATTGGGTTTGTATTTCCTTTCAATGTCACCCTACACTCTGGGGACACCTGTGATGGATATTTAGATTAAATAAGATAACAGGATAACCTATAATGTTCTACATGCTTCTAGAAGACAGGAAACAACTTATTCCTGTTCATTTTTGTATCCTCCGAAGCTCGTGGACAACTTTTTAGTATTCAATAGGGATCCAATTTCTATTTGTTACACTGGATTTCAAATCTCTATGATAAAAATTGAGAATCAAATTTTTTTCTGAAATATGTTTTAAAGGGAAAAATATTAAAATTGGGTAGAAAAATAAAACTTGACGAGTGGTCAGGTTAGTTCGGTAGTCACAGTACACTAAGTAAATATACACTGTGAATCGTCTCACAGAATAATGGAATCTCACTAGAAATGAAAGAAATTGAAATTAAAACAATTATAGCTACCAATGATAAGTATGAGGAGTGTCACACTTATGGCAAAAAAGGGAAAATTTGATTTTTAAATTAAATTAGACATTAACAAAAACACTATAAAACTCTTAAAGGTGCTCTGAAATCATCCTCAAAGTTGCTGCAAAATTTCTCAGCTATTTTCTCATCCTCTTATAATCTGGTTAGTTTTTCCTTACGTATCAGCATTTGAGGTAATTGTTTAAACTATTTCTCATGATATTTTATTGTTTTTACATTAGTTATTAATAGTGACAAAATATTTTCTATGTTTTTATTGCAACTATGCAATATTTGACGTAAAATATGCAGCAAATCCACTTTTCATTTGCCTAACCAGGGTACATACCCGCTTTTGCCAACACTTTTATAAGAACATGGACTTCCCATTGAGATCAGTTCCAAACTTGGAGGGAAAAGAGGCTAAGTTCCAATAACTTAGAAAGGTCCTAAGGGATGGGCCTTAGAGAAATTGACGTTGTAACATCTGACCTGCATAAAAGTTAATGTGTGATGTGTTGACCACAGCAGCATTCAAGAAACAAGCTTCCCTAAAGGGTTGAACCTACTAAACTCAAGACTCAACAGCCAAATTCAATTTTCAGAAAATACAGAGGATAGAGGAACACGTTAAATGACATGACAGTAGCCACATCCAGAATGTTGGGTTATTTCTACTGGATGACTGACACAATTTCTGCAACAAGAAAAAAAAAAAGAAGTCTATACCAGCTTACAAGACACCAAAAGAGACAACACAACCAAATGCAATGAATGTGTGGACCTAGCTTGAATCTGTATTTTCACGATCAATCATCAAAATGCACTTTAGGGGCAATGACGGAAACATTACCACGGACTAGTTATTACATAATGTCACAGGATCCTTGTTAATTTTGCTAGGTGTGATAATATCAACGTGGCTATGTAAGAATATGTTCTTTTTTTTTTTTTAAGAGATGCACAGTGAAACATATAGGAGTGAGATAATATCAATAGAATATCTGGAATTCACTTTTAAATAGTTCAGCAAATGAAAAAGAAAAAAGCTATGTGATCAAATGTGGAAACATTTTGATAAATTGTTGAACATAAGTAACAGGTAAGTGGGATATATTTTAAAATAGTCATAAAAAGCTTTTTTTTTTTTTTTTACAGTACGCGGGCCTCTCACTGTTGTGGCCTCTCCCGTTGCGGAGCACAGGCTCTGGACGCGCAGGCTCAGCGGCCATGGCTCACGGGCCCAGCCGCTCCGTGGCACGTGGGATCCTCCCGGACCGGGGCACGGACCCGTGTCCCCTGCATCGGCAGGCGGACTCTCAACCACTGCGCCACCAAGGAAGCCCCATAACAAACTTTTTAAAAATTGTATCAAAAAAAGATTGATATATACCTCTCCATTATCAAAAATAAATAAAAATGGGGAACTTCCCTGGTGGTCCATTGGTTAAGAATCCGCCTTCCAGGGCTTCCCTGGTGGCGCAGTGGTTGAGAGTCCGCCTGCAGATGCAGGGGACACTGGTTCGTGCCCCGGTCCGGGAGGATCCCACATGCCGCGGAGCGGCTGGGCCCGTGAGCCAAGGCCGCTGAGCCTGCGCATCCGGAGCTTATGCTCCACAACGGGAGGGGCCACGGAAGTGAGAGGCCCGCGTACAGCAAAAAAGACAAAAAAAAAAAAAGAATCCACCTTCCGATGCAGGGGACACCGGTTCAAACCCTGGTCAGGGAACTAAGATGCCACGTGCCGCAGGGCAACTAAGCCCGCGCGCCACAACTACTGATCCCACGCGCTCTGGAGCCTGCATGCCACAATTAGAGAGAAGCCCACACGCTGCAACTAAGACCCAATGCAGCCAAATAAATAAGTAAATATTTAAAATATAAATAACTAAAAGTAATTTTTAAAACTATTTGCAGGCTTTAAATACAAATACATTCTTCACAGTATTTTATACAATCCTCTGAAGTTCGTGGCCTCAACAGGAGTCTGTACCTTTCACCACCTAATTCCACTCTTTGTAAATATACCACAAGAAAATAACAGAAAGGGAAAAATAATTTACCCAAAAGTTTTCATGTAGCTTTACTATAAGAGAAAATTTGGAGACTAAATATAAAATACAGGAGAATATGAAGTTAATTATTTTGTATCAATATAATGAAAAACCTTAAACCTATCAAAGGTGACAAGAATTTGAGCTACGTAAATACATGAAACTGAGTACACACTGACATAGATTAGAGGAAATTTCAAGTATCAATTAAGACTCTTTCGCATTTGGAAGTGACAGAAAAGCCAACCCAAACTGGCTTAAAGCAAAAAGGAAATCAATTAGCTGGCAGAAATGAAAACTTTAAAAGACAAGGGGGACTTCCTTGGTGGCACAGTGGATAAGACTCCACACTCCCAATGCAGGAGGCCCAGGTTCAATCCCTGGTCAGGGAACTAGATCCCACATGCATGCTGCAACTAAGAGTTCGTATGCCATGACTCAGGAGCCCGCAAGCTGCAACTAAGGAGCCCTCCTGCTCAAATAAGACCCAGAGCAACCAAATAAATAAATAAATAGTATAAAAAAATAAAAGACACAAAAATCACCTTGATGGATCACAGATATAATGAAAACAGAAAACAGTAAAAACTTTTAGAAGAAAACAAGGAGAAAAATCTAGGGGACCCTGGAATTGGTTTTGAATTTTTAGATACAACATCAAAAGCACAATCCATGAAAGAAAAAATTGATTCCTTGTGCTTTACTAAAACTAAAAACTTGTGCTCTATCAAAGACTATGTTAAGAAAATGAAACGACAAGCCACAGACCAGGAGAAAATATTTGCAAAACACCTATCTGATAAAGGACTTGTATCTAAAATATATACAGAACTGTTAAAACTCAACAATAAGAAAAAAAATTATAAAATAGGCAAACATTGTGAACAGACATCTCATCAAAGAAGACATACAGAGGGCAAATAAGTATATGATCATTGGTCATCAGGGAATTAAAACAACAGTGAGATGTAATTACATCCAGTTAGACTGGCTACAGGTAAAAAATAAGAAACACCAAATGCTGACAAGGCTGCAAAGCAACAGGGATTCTCGCTCTCTGCTGGCTGGTGGCAACACAAAGTGGCGGAGCTGCTCTGGAAGACAGTGCGGCAGTTTCCTACAAAGCTAAACGTGGTCTCACCACGTGATCCAGCAATCCCATTGCTAAGTAAGTGTTTAGCAAATTGAGCTGAAAACATACCCGTGCAAAAGCCTTACAGAAGTGTTTTTTTTCAGAATTGCCAAAAACCGCCAGACATTAAGATGACTAGGTAAACAGTTATGATCCAACCATACGATGGCAGGTTATTCAGTGATAAAATAAATGAGCACTCCAAGACATGAAACGACATGGAGGAACCCTCAGTGCCTACTGACAAGTCAAAGAAGCCAGTCTGCAAAGGCAACACACTGTGTGGTTCCAGCTCTAGGCCTTTCAGGAAAAGGCACAACTATGGAGACAGTAAGAGATCAGTGGTGCCAGGGTCTCAGGGAGAGAAAGGTGGGGAGTGTGTAGGTGAAGCACAGGGACATTTAGAAGGGTGAACCTGTTCTGTATGATACTGTCATGTGGGTACACGGCCTTACCAAGTTGTCGAAGCCTGTAGACTTCACAGCACAAAGAGGAAACCCTGATGTATACAGTTTCAAAAAAATCATTTAGGGGACTTATCTAGGAAACAGAAACAGACTCACAGACATAGAGAACAGACTGGTGGCTGCCAAGGGGGTGGGGGGGATAGGGGAGGAATGGACTGGGAGTGTGGGGTTAGCAGGTGCAAACTATTACATACAGGATGGGTCAACAACAAGGACCAACCGCATAGCACAGGGAGCTATATTCAATACCCTGTGATGAACCATAATGAACCATAATGGAAGAGAATATAAAGATGCATATGTATAACTGAATCACTTTGCTGTAAAGCAAAAAATCAACACAACATTGTAGATCAGCTATACTTCAATAAAATAAATAAAAAAAAAAATCATTTAGGAGTTTAGGGAACTCCAGGACAATTCAGACAGTGACAGGAGAATCTAACTGCATTACAGATGTAGGAAGCAGCCTCACGGGAGGGGCTGGGGAAAGGTCCCGACCCAAGTAACTTTGGAAACGAGCAGAGCCTGTAAGCCCAAGGGCAAGAGAACGTCAAGGAAGCACCATACTCTGGTTGATAAGGTTTCCTCCCCTGGAGAACTGGTTAACGATTCTGATACGTGTATATACATATACTGAAAATTAAACAGTTAAGTGAATGGATGGCAACGGTGGGAGCCAGGCTTCTCACGATTGGAGGGGGAATTTACAGATATGCAAGCGGCATGCTTAAAAAATAGGCTTGTGATTTTAAAATATAAAGGAAATAAGATGAAACGTGGTTTATTTCTTACAGACATTACAATTAGTCATATTCTATTTAACTACACATTTTTTTTTTTTTTTTGCGGTAGGCGGGCCTCTCACTGTTGCGGCCTCTCCCACCGCGGTGCACAGGCTCCGGACGCGCAGGCTCAGCGGCCTTGGCTCACGGGCCCAGCCGCTCCGCGGCATGTGGGATCCTCCCGGACCGGGGCACAAACCCGTGTCCCCTGCATCGGCAGGCGGACTCTCAACCACTGCGCCACCAGGGAAGCCCTAACTACACTTTTTTAACTGAAGTATAGTTGATTTACAATGTTGTGTTAGTTTCAGATATACAGCAAAGGGATTCAGTTATACACACACATAATCGCACACACACACACACACACACACACACACCACTCAAATCACTTAAAGCAAGCTGAAGGAACAAGATGCCAGCCGACAATTTTACTAAGCTTACCACACGTCCTGCTCAAATTTTTATCAACCAAATATGTCAAAGTTTATAAAAATGCAAGAAACTTAAATCAGTGTTAATGAAAATTTGATCACAAGTATACTTTTTATCAACATCGGAGCAGCCCCCATTACACAAAACATAAACTTTATGATACAAAAATATTCCTTTGTGGAAGTTAGCTCAGATGTCGTGAGAACGGGAACAGCTGTTCATGGCAGCCTGGTGTCGACGCCCAGACTGAGTGCATAAGAGTAGCAGAATCGTGTAAAATAAACATGCGTTTCTTTCGTTCTCATGTCCACTGTCATGTGAGCATCATATAGGTGAGGGGTAAAGAAAGCTTAACTCTCCTTGTGAAATATACTCAAAAGCCCTTTACCTGTAAAAACCATCCGCCTCCCCACTGTGGTCGATACTGGCTTTTGAAAGGATACACCTGCCATGGTTGTAGCTGTGCTACTGGATTTTCTTTCTCAGCTTCCTCACACCAGTTTATCTGCACCAGAAACAGCCAAAGACTCTTCTGTCTCTCCTCTCCCTGTCTGTGACCCGAACTAGGTGGTTGCTAGGGACTCTTTATGACAGGAAGGCAGGGTGTTCCTTCTAACAGCTCAGTGTTCCAGCCTCCAGGAACGGACAAGACACAGCTGTAGCATCCCCAGGAACGGCGTCCAGTCTTTTCCTTACCTGTCAACATCGAGTCCAGAAGAGACCTGTTCAGGTTCTAGATCTAGAGCAGCCTTACGTCCCCAAAGACCTGGCAGCCTCAGTCAACACTGTCTTCCAACATATCCCAAGCAATGTTCTGCAGAGGGCTGTCACTGCACAAACCGAACAAACAAAAATCACAAACCACGGTTAGAGGCATTTGAGAAGCCCTGGCTAGATAAAAGACAATTAGAAATTATATTTTAAATGAATAAGATCATTGTTTATGCATTTTTCCCAGCCCCGTATTTCAACACGTCCTTAAACACAATCTGTGCCTTGGTCACATTAATCTATCTGTGGTTCCCATCATGTGTGATGCTCTTTCGTTCCTCTGAGCCTTTTCCCATTCATTTGCTCTTCCGATAATGTTCTTATGTGAATATTTCTGTCCTCTGAGAGTCAGAGCCCGTGCCTCCTCTCACAGGAGGATGCCTGCAGACACAGCTGACCACTGGCTCCTTCACGCCCCTTTAACTTCTACGGCGTCTTGTTTATACCTACCTGTTAAACTGCTACCACGTTGTTTCAATTGTCTATTTTGTCCGCCTCCCTACTAGAATCTCACTCCCAGTTCAGGGGAAAAGCATCTTTATTCATATTTCAATTTCCAGAGACTGTCATGCAATAGATGCTTAAGAAATGTTTGTGAGATGAATAAATGAACCAACAGCTAATTCCAGCCTGCCCAGAAATATAATATTGGCCACCTGATAATCCATGGAATATAAGTTCTAACAGCAATTTTGAATTCAACCTTAATTATATGGAGGTCTTTACTGAAAATGTAATGCCTTTTGTTTGTTGAGAGAAATTACAGTAAAAACACTCTACATTAATTATGAAGAGGGTTGCTAGCCTGGTGGCAAAGGGATATAACCCCCAAGTCCCCCTCCAAGGAAAGACTTGTGCCCCAGCTGCAGGAAATACCATCAGTAGACAGCCTGCAGCTGTCAGCTCCTTCAGGGTGTCTCTCTCTGAGGCAAGCCCTCTCGGGGCAGCATGGTCAGAAGACTCAGTAAGGTGAGGGGATGAAGTCCAGATGTTTCCACCTGCCATGGGACCATTTTTCACCCGGTGAGCGGAGGCTTTGTTGGGCCCTCACCACAGTTCAACTTCTTCCTCTGCCCAATCCTGCTTCAGCCTCTTTCTGTTCACGGGCATAGATCCCAAATAACCATCTTGCCCCCCACCAACTTCTGGAGGGCATGACTTGTGGCAGCCAGACAGCACAGATGTGTAACAGGGAAGAACAAACCTGCTTCCGCATCAGGTCTATCCCTGTAGCTCTAAGCCTTGTGCTCTGTTGCCTGTGCTGAGACCTGCCGGCTCTGCACCTTGTGAAACAATGTTGCCTCTAGCCTGAAATATACAGGAGAGCCTATTCTCAAGGCTCTGACCTTTAAGGGTAAAACACTTTCCCACTCATACAGAGGTAAAATGTTGCAGAACAGAGAATAACAGTTGTGAACAAAGGATTCTGGCACCAAAACGTTTCCAACAATCAGCCACGCCCACTCCCATTTTAGTATAAAAGCAGCCTGACTGCTAAGTTGGAGCAGGTGGTTCTTGGGGACACTAGTCCCCCATTATCTCCAGCTTCCTGAAGAAAATCTCTATTCCTTGTCCCAACACCTTGTGTCCCGATTTCTTGGCCTGTTGTGTGGCGAGCAGTACATCTTGGACTGGGTAACATGTCCAGGCACAAACGTGTTACACCGGAAGGCTTCCTGTTTTAACCCCTCAACCCTCTAACCAGAAGCTGATTCTACTCCCCCAGCATGGGCAAGTCTACTGGTCTTCTTTGATCTGCCCTGCATGGCACTCTTCTTTACCTCTGCAGTGTCAGAAGCTTTCCTACCCTTTCTGAGGTTAACCAGTCCTTGTTACTATGGTCGAGGGCTCTCCAGCCCCAGCCTTAGGCTTCTCTCTGAAATTTCCCTATTTGTGTCCTCAGAACTACCACTTTCCAAGTCAGCCAAGTGTGAAACCTCCTACTGGAAGTCAGGGGCCCGCCCATTTGGTTTCTCACTGCAGTTTTTGTGATGCGGAGAGGGAAGGAAGGAGGAACCTGAGTGACAAAAAGAAATTCTTTAGTAAAATAAGCAGGAAGTAAAGATCTCGCTTTTGGCCCAGGACCTCCCCTTAACCCATCCTGAGGAACGCAGGCTTCCACTTTGCCTCAGAGACTGTTACAAACTTTTCAATCTGTTGTGGGCTTAGGGTCAGGGATTCTGATGGCAAAAGGCTGGAGGGAAGGGAAAATAGAGGAGAAAAAATCAGAGTTAGTTCTTTGGGAGATCTTTCCACCGACTCAGTACACGTTTAGGTTCATTTGTTTAGCTTTGTTTCATTTTTTAGGGATTAAAAAATTCTTGTGTAATTAAATATTTACATGGTTTCAAAGTAAAATTCTTAAAATAAGGGATATTTACAGAAGTCTAGCTTTTATCTTTGTCATCTACATCTTGTTACTTCTCTCTCCTTATAGGAAAACTTGTAAAAACTAAAAGAAAAATATATTTATAATCATATCCTCCCCTTTCTCAGAAAAAGAGTAGCAAACTAAACACGTGTTTTTCCACCTTCCCTTTATTCAACGAGACCTCTATTAATGGTTATATGGGCTGTTTCCAATCTTTTGCTCTTATAAAATGTGCTATAAAATATAGGTTTCTGCAAACATGTTCTCATTTATTTTGCAGTACATCTTTGGGATAGATTCCTAGAGGTGTCATTCCTGGACCAGAGGGTAAGGCATATATACGTTAGCTTGATACTGCCAAATTCCCCCCCTTCATAGGGCTGTACCATTTTGTTGTCCAACCAGCAATGTCAGAGAATGCCTATTTCCACATGACCCCACCCACAGAGTATGTTGTCAAACTTCTGGATTTACGACAGGTAAGAACTGGTCAAATAGTAATCGACGTTCCTCTCCTATCAGCAAGACGGAACATCTTTTCGTATATTTAAGAGCTATTTGCATGATTTTCTAAGACCTTCTGGTCATCCCTCTTGTGTAATTTACTACCAGGAGCTGAGCTTTGTCTACTTTTACAAGAATGAGCTAACATTCCAAAGAAGGACAACAGACACACCAACAGAGAATCACAGTAAAGTGTCAGAAGGGCAGTGATGGTTACGGGAATACATTTAACACCTAGTTTGTTCCTGGAGACATGGGGACAGAGGGGAGGGTCACCTGCCGTTCCTGGGACAGAGGGCGAGGCTCTTGTCTGAACTGTGTCTCAAAGAATGATGAGGACCCAGGCAAGGGATGGGAGGTTGGGGGATGGCGTGGGTGGAAAGGGCATTTTGGACAAAGAGGACAGCTTGAGCAAACGGCCCAGAGGGGAGACACAGCCCACAGAACTGTACATGGCAGAAAGACAAGTTCAGCATTGCTGACGGTCATGGCTAAAAGGGGAGAAGGGAGAGGAGGCCTAAGGGGCTCGGCCAGGCCTAAGGGGCTCTCATTCCTGGACCAGAGGGTAAGGCATATATACGTTAGCTTGATACTGCCAAATTCCCCCCCTTCATAGGGCTGTACCATTTTGTTGTCCAACCAGCAATGTCAGAGAATGCCTATTTCCACATGACCCCACCCACAGAGTATGTTGTCAAACTTCTGGATTTACGACAGGTAAGAACTGGTCAAATAGTAATCGACGTTCCTCTCCTATCAGCAAGACGGAACATCTTTTCGTATATTTAAGAGCTATTTGCATGATTTTCTAAGAACTTCTGGTCATCCCTCTTGTGTAATTTACTACCAGGAGCTGAGCTTTGTCTACTTTTACAAGAATGAGCTAACATTCCAAAGAAGGACAACAGACACACCAACAGAGAATCACAGTAAAGTGTCAGAAGGGCAGTGATGGTTACGGGAATACATTTAACACCTAGTTTGTTCCTGGAGACATGGGGACAGAGGGGAGGGTCACCTGCCGTTCCTGGGACAGAGGGCGAGGCTCTTGTCTGAACTGTGTCTCAAAGAATGATGAGGACCCAGGCAAGGGATGGGAGGTTGGGGGATGGCGTGGGCGGAAAGGGCATTTTGGACAAAGAGGACAGCTTGAGCAAACGGCCCAGAGGGGAGACACAGCCCACAGAACTGTACATGGCAGAAAGACAAGTTCAGCATTGCTGACGGTCATGGCTAAAAGGGGAGAAGGGAGAGGAGGCCTAAGGGGCTCGGCCAGGCATGCCAGGAGCAGGGACTCTATTCCGTAGGCATCGGGGACCCCTGAAGGTTCAAACAGGCAGAGACTGGTCAGTCTTGGGTTTAAATGGAAGATGCTTGGCTGGGTGGAGACCGAATTGAGGAGAAGAGCCTGGGGACGGGGGTCCAGGCAAGTACAGGTGAGGCCAAGGCAGAGGTGATGGGAGCAGAGAAGAGATGCATTCGGGAAACACGCTGAATCTAGGTGGTAAGGAATCAGGAGGACCCCGGTTATCCAGCCTGGGTGACCGTGAGTAGTAGGGTCACAAAATAAAACATTGAAAACAAGAGAGAGAAAACCAAGGCCAGTAGGTAAAGCGATGGTGTTAACTCGGTGTGGAGCTGACAGGATAACCAAGCAGTTAAAATGAAGCCCATATTGTCATCAAAAGTTGCGACAGCTTCTGAACTCATTAGAGGGGATTAAAGACGACCTCCTGTGGCCCCCAGATGCTCTTCAATTAGAGAAAATCCCTATTGTTTATGAATCAGCCGCAACCTCCTCTGATGAAGCTCAGGGTTTACTGCTCGGCACAAATGAAACGTTGGCTGTTGTCTTGCTTTGCTAATGTAACAGTTACTTGAGAGTTGAAAACTGCTTCACGGTACAGCTGTGGAGGCCAGTGCCCGGTGCTGAGGCCCTGCAAAAACGCCTGTTCCAGTGTTTGGGAACACATCCAGCTACACAGTTAATGATGGAAAGTGATACAAACTAGAAACTCCCATGATGCAGCAATGGAACCTATCTCCAGGTGAATATAGGGTCAGTACTTGCTAAAATTAATGCTCAAATACCCTATTACTAAGCACACTTTGCAAACTGGGGAGCTTTGCCACCCCTATACCGGTAAATCTTTCTTTATACTTTTAGGCGCCAAATAATTTTAGGTCCTTTCCCTACATTCCTGTTTTTAGGCAACGATCTGGAAAACTCACGGAATAGAGACACAGACCTGGCTTCAAATCCCAACAGTCTTCTGTGTAACACTGGCAAGTTGATTTTCTGTAAAATGAGAATAATTGTGCCTCCCTCCCTATAGGGCAATGGGAATAACGTATATAAAATGCTTGTCACAATACCTGACACACTATGTAGTATGTATGCAGTAAATATTCTCTGTAATGTTTAGTCTCATCACCTCCCCCTTACCTTGGCCTCTCCCCGTTCTTCCCTTAGAAAATTTTCAAATCCCAACAGTCTTCTGTGTAACACTGGCAAGTTGATTTTCTGTAAAATGAGAATAATTGTGCCTCCCTCCCTATAGGGCAAAGGGAATAACGTATATAAAATGCTTGTCACAATACCTGACACACTATGTAGCATGCATGCAGTAAATATTCTCTGTAATGTTAGTCTCATCACCTCCCCCTTACCTTGGCCTCTCCCCGTTCTTCCCTTAGAAAATACATGTGACTAATATACATTTAAAGTGTGACCATCATGGACCTCAAGATTATCGTATTAAGTGAAATAAGTCAGACAGAAAAAGACAAATATCATATGATATCACTTATACGCAGAATCTTAATATTGTGCCTCCCTCCCTATAGGGCAAAGGGAATAACGTATATAAAATGCTTGTCACAATACCTGACACACTATGTAGCATGCATGCAGTAAATATTCTCTGTAATGTTAGTCTCATCACCTCCCCCTTACCTTGGCCTCTCCCCGTTCTTCCCTTAGAAAATACATGTGACTAATATACATTTAAAGTGTGACCATCATGGACCTCAAGATTACCGTATTAAGTGAAATAAGTCAAGACAGAAAAAGACAAATATCATATGATATCACTTATACGCAGAATCTTAAAAGATGACACAAATGAACTTATTTACAAAACAGAAACAGACTCACAGACATAGAAAACAAACAAAAGGGGATAGTAGGGGTGGGGGGAAGGGGGGAGGGATAAATTAGGAGTTTGGAATTAACAGATACAAACTACTATATATAAAATAGGTAAACAATAAGGACCTATTGTATAGCACAGGGAACTTCTACTCAGTATCATGTAATAACCTATAATGGAAAAGAATCTGAAAAAGAATATATATTATATATATATAAATGCATAACTCAATCACTGCTGTACACTTGAAACTAACACATTATAAGTGTATGTATATGCGTAGCTGATTCACTTTGTTATACAGCAGAAAGTAACACACCATTGTAAAGCGGTTATATTCCGATAAAGATGTTTTTAAAAAACCCTATACTTCAATAAAATAAATAAATAATGAAAATAAGTAAATAAAACAATAAAGTGTGACCATGATAACCTTTCTTTTTATATTTGGGCTTTCAAGGCCAGCTCACGAAAGTGTCTGTATTCTTCATCTTACTCATGTAGCTAGAATTCGGGTTAAGTTGGCACCAGAGATGCTATTCCCTGCCCGTCCAATCAACCTGACCTCCCACGGTTGTAGTTAATATAATTAGGGATTATAGTATACATGCCTTTTCTATAAAAACACCGTTTAGAAAATTAAAACCACAACACATTAGAATTGCCATCCCCTAACTGCTATACTCTACATGGAGAAACAATAAATAATTAAAGCAAGTGCTTTAGCAACCATAGGGTGATACCTTACAAATGTGTGAACTGTTATTGTGATAAGGGACCGTAGCTACTCCTGAGATAGAGCCCCTCGGCTTCCGCTCGAGCAATCTGATCATGGGAGAGGCCAGCTGAGGGGCTAAGCCACGGCGCAGGGGAGCCGGAGGAAGAGCCAGGACGAATCCACCCGCCTAGTCTTCAATTCAGGGCGCTATTCTCCCTGCTCCATCTTGTACAAGAATCTGTCGTCTCTTTTTCTCGTGCGTGGCACTGTGGATGTCAACAGCCCTTGCAGTTCTGCTCTAATGGTTTATGCGGTCTTCCTTCTGCCACTAGTTCAACTTACTGGTGAAGACTTTTTCACTGAGCAGTGAAGAAGTATCACTGGACACTTACGGCATGCCAGATACTGTGCAAAACACTTTCTCCAAGGTTGTTTTTTTTTTTAACATCTTTATTGGAGTATAATTCCTTTACAATGGTGTGTTAGTTTCTGCTTTATAACAAAGTGAATCAGCTATACGTATACATATATCCCCATATCTCCTCCCTCTTGCGTCTCCCTCCCACCCTCCCTATCCCACCCCTCTAGGTGGTCACAAAGCACCGAGCTGATCTCCCTGTGCTATGCGGCTGCTTCCCACTAGCTAGCTATTTTACGTTTGGTAGTGTATATATGTCCATGCCACTCTCTCACTCCAAAGTTTTTTCACTGTCTGCACAACAGTGCTATGACACAAAATTATTATTCCTGGTTTATTGTTGAGGTCGGTGTGTTCCAGAGAGTTTAGTGTCAAAGTCTGGTCTCATTGTGCATAACAGAGAATGTGGGGTTCCAAATCTGGTTAATTATTTCTGAGTTGTAGAAATGAAATCTAATTTTGATCTTCAACAGACATATTTGTCTCCCGTGATAAACCGTAATGGAAAAGAATATGAAAAAGAATGTATATATAGGTACCACTGAATCACGTCGCTGTACAGCAGAAATTAACACATTGTAAATCACCTATACTTCAATAAAATTTTTTTAAAAAGCACAGTCAAAGTCTGGTCTCATTGTGCATAACAGAGAATGTGGGGTTCCAAATCTGGTTAATTATTTCTGAGTTGTAGAAATGAAATCTAATTTTGATCTTCAACAGACATATTTGTCTCCCGTGATAAACCGTAATGGAAAAGAATATGAAAAAGAATGTATATATAGGTACCACTGAATCACGTCGCTGTACAGCAGAAATTAACACAACATTGTAAATCACCTATACTTCAATAAAATTTTTTTTAAAAAGCACAATATAAGGATTTCAAATGAAAAATAAACATATTTATCAAAATTATGAATATGGTTACTTTGAATATAAGTGAAATTCTCCCATCTGGGTGCTACTGCAGCTTCTCAGCCTGTAATAGTAGCATTCCCTCCTAAATGTTCCTGGCAAATACCCTTCCCATCTTTGCCTTTAAGAAAATCAACCCCCTCCCAAATTTCTCTTCTTCCCCTTCCACCAGCACAGATCTCCAGAGGTCCTCAAATGCCCACACTTCCTTCTCTGCGCTCCTACAGGCTTTACGTTTTACCTTGGCTGTTGTGCAGATCATTTTTGTGCAAGCAGGCGTCCCTCTCCACGGTGGCCCCAGCCAAAGTGGGATTCTGCTCTTCCCTCCCCAGCAACGGCAACCACTGGTGGGCTCCTGGCTGCCATGCCATTCTCTGTACCGCCACTCAGACCCAGACTCCTGGATGCAGCGGGCAGGAAACAAGTCCCTTCCTCTACGACACGCTCCCTTGGAAGGCCGCCAACAGACTTTCTTGGGCCCCAAAGAGCAACACAATCTGGGGTGACAGCTCTTCTGATGACTTAAGAGCACACTACTGACTGGGTGGGTTTTGGGGGGGGCACTGTGATTTGGAGACTCCTCCAGCCCCCCTGGTCTTTTGTCGAATCCAGGGCATCGTGCCGTACTTAATCTTTCCTCCTGCCGGGACAAATCTATTGTAGAAAATTCCCTCCATCAGCACCCTCCCTCCACCCAGCTCCATTCTTCCTATCCTTCATCCAGTTCGCCAGTTATTTTCCTGAGAAACTCGCAGCTCCCTTTGAAAACACTGAACGCAATGACAAGGCAGCAGCTGAAGGTGGTTTCCCCAGAGCACAGCCAGGAACCAACCTTTCTTACCTTTCCGAGCAAATGTATTTCTACAATGGACTATAAGTACTTATACTTACCGGGGGGAAAGCAATTAAATATCATCGAGAGTACGTGTGCTTCCATAGGTTCTTCTAAACCTGGACAAATGTCTGAAGCTCAGCGTCTTATTTTCATCTAGTTTCCGGAGACTAAGCATCATTTACAGCAGTTCTACAATCCAAGATTCGTTTCAATGTCTGAACTTCTTTTTTTTTTGTGGTACGCGGGCCTCTCACTGCTGTGGCCTCTCTCATTGCGGAGCACAGGCTCCGGTCGCGCAGGCTCAGCGGCCATGGCTCACAGGCCCAGCCGCTCCGTGGCATGTGGGATCTTCCCGGACCGGGGCACGAACCCGCGTCCCCTGCCTCGGCAGGCGGACTCTCAACCACTGCGCCACCAGGGACGCCCCAATGTCTGACCTTTGATGTTGAAAAAGTCGACGTAGCTTCTTAGTATTTGCCAATCATTTGCCATGACATAGAAAGAGCATTCAAATGTATGGAACCTCAAAGAGGGTCTGATAATTACAATCAATCTAAAAATAGCATATTACTGAGCCATAAAAAAGAATGAAATGATGCCATTTGCAGCAACCTGGATGGACACAGATATTACCATACTGAGTGAAGTAAGCCAGACAAGGACAAATATCCTATGATATCACTTATACGTGGAATCTAAAAAAAAAAAAGATTCAATTGAACTTATTTACAAAACAGAAACAGACTCACAGACATAGAAAACAAATTTATGGTTACCAAAGGGGAACCATGGGGGAAGTGATAAATTAGGAGATTGGGATTAACAGATACATGCTACTATATACAAAATAGATAAACAACAGGGACCTACAGTATAGCACAGAGAACGATATTTAATATCCTGTAATAAACCATAATGGAAAAGAATATAAAAAAGAACATATATATGTGTAACTGAATCACTTTGCTGTACACTTGAAACACTGTATAAATCAAATATACTTCAAGAAAAAAGTTTTTTAATAATAAAAATAGCTGTTATCTCTCACTTGAAATGGATTATACACTGGTTTATAGTACAAGTGTTTGGTATAGTCTTAAGAAAAAACCCGACTTCTTTGAAAAACTTCATTTTTTAGCAAATCCCATTTAGATGTCAATGGGAAAATAACTTTTCTTCTTATATATTTTATTAGGATTTTTAGCTTAATCTTTTTATTAAACTCTAATGTAACACTTAAAAATGTTGTTTAAAATGTCTAGGAACAGTTTGAGCGGAGAAGGATGACAGCATCTAGGAAAGGACACGTGGTGGGTTTGGGAACTCCCTGTGGTAGAAGCTGAACCCAACCCCAAATTTACTCCCACACAACCTAGATGGGAGAAGCTGAAACAACACCAAGCTAAAATGCCCTGTGTCAAGGAAAATGAAAGTTGTGGTGAGGAGTGGGTCTGGGGGCTCTTGGACTAGAGGAAAAAACGACAAGCTGGAAGAGAAGGCTTTTTAGTTTGGGAGGCCAGTGAGGGCGGGGCGCACGTGCCCAGAAGGGCAGTGGTGATGCTTCCGTGTGCTTGGTTGTCCTGGCTCGTTTCAATTTTAAGTTGTTTATTATCTTGTGCTTGGCTGTAGTTCCATTCGGCAGCCAGTGTTGGTGGCCTCTGGGGGAAGTTGAAGAAAGCAGGACAGGGCCCTTTGTAGAGCAAAACTCTGCAGGAAATGCACCTCAGGCTGCAGAGGAGGGGTAATTCCAGAGAGATAAGACAAATGGGAAAGTGAACCTTCAGGGTGTCCTCTGAAATCTTGAGAGAAGGATGTCCACGACCTGAGGGAAAGGGGTTTTATTGGGGCATTTTATTTTATTTAAATGTTTTATTGTATTAATTTAATTTATTCAATTCGTAATTTATAATTTTAATAAATTAATTTTATTTTAATTTATAAATTAAAACTTATAAACTTATAATTTATGATAAATAACATTAATTTATTTAAATAAAGGCCTTTTATTTTATGTATTTAAAGACATTTTACTGGGGGTACTGAAGTAACCGCTGAGCCCAGAAGGCTGACAAGCCTGAGGATTTGGGGTACAGACACCCCAGAGTAACATGTAGCAATAACCCAAATCAAATGGCAGGCCAAAAATAACTAAAATATTTTAAAATAATTTGTTTTATTACTATAAAAAGTTTAAGTAATCAGGGAATTGATTATTTAGTCATCAGGTGTTTTAATCTCAACTTTATAAAATGTACCAAAGCGAGAGTATTTTTAAGTTGATGAAATCACAGATACATTATTTATTTTGCGTGATTCACAGTTTCTTAATATAAGCTGAAATCAATTATACTTCAATAAAAAAATAAAGTAAAATAAAATTTAAAAAAATACATAAGCTGGGGACTTCGCTGGTGGTCCAGTGGTTAAGACTCTGTGCTTCCACTACAGGGGGCGTGGGTTGGATCCCTGGTCACAGAACTAAGATCCTGCATGCCATGTGTCATGGCCAAAAAAATAAATAAACAATTTGAAAAAAAAATACATAAGCTGAAAACCATGCTTACAGCAGCCTGCACTAGAGTTTCTCGTACTTTATAATTTTGGGGCCATTTCAGGTGAGGAACGGGAAGCCCTGAGGGTCAGGCCCGAAGGGGTATGTGAAGCAGAGATGGTTTAAACTGTCCCACAGAAGAAGTAAAGGAATGTGTGAGGGGAGCCCAAAAAGGGACAGGGCGGGAGGTGTGGGGAGAGATGTGGGCTAGAGAAGGTGGAAGCTGGATAGGGACAAACAGGCTATTAGCTCTGATGCTGTGTAACAAACAACCCCAAAATTTAATGGCTTAAAGCAACAACTATTTAGTATCTTGCTGTTTCTGTGGTCAGGAACCTGGGAGCTGCCTGGCTGGGTGCCTCTGGTTCAAGGTCTCCCAGGAGGTTGCCATGAAGGTATCAGCTGAGGCTGAGGTCTCAGGTGAAGACTTGGTGTTAAGAGTACGGTTGAGGGCAGGATTTGGTTCCTCAAGGGCTCCGGGGCCGTGTTTGTTGCCTCTTCACGTGGCAGTTGGCTCTTTCCAGATGGACCACAAGACAGAGGGAGCACCCAAGACAGGGACCACAGCCACTGTGCCACCCACTCTTATAGGTGACATCCCATCCCTCTGCCACATTCTATCTGCTAGAAACGGGTCACTAAGCCCAGCCACCCTGAAGGGTAGGGCACTCCACAAGGGTACGAATACCAAGGGCTGGGAGACTGACTCACCACTGAAGAGGTGGGGTGAGGTGGGTGTGGGAGGGCAGGGGTTGGTGGGTAGACCTGAAAGTTATCCAGACTTGGATATTTGCTTGTCTCACTCTTTCATTCCTGTATTTTCTGGGGCCTTTTGGAGCCTTCCACTTTTAGTGACCGGGATCCTATCAGTCCTGTTAGACCACTAGTATTCTGGAACCTGCCATTTAGAAACGCTAGCAATATCACTCATGCTCTTCTAAAGCAAGCATCAATTCTTGTACATTTTAATTTAAATTTTTTAAATTTTATTGGAGTATAGTTGATTTACAATGTTGTGTTAGTTTCAGGTGTACAGCTAAAGTAATTTTTTAAGAGCTATAAAAAGTAGGTTGTTACTATTGACCAACGAAGCAATCAACTCCTAAATAACTCCAAATACACACTAAAAGTTATTTAATTCTAATAAGGAAGGAACCTCCCCCAATATATAGATACATACATGCATGTATTTATGTCTAAAACCATTTGCTCATCTATTTAAGCAATATTTTTCTTCCTTAACTGTATATTTTAAAAATTCCTTCTGATCTTCTCCAAAATTTACACTAGACTTTAAAATTGAGAAGCATTCTTCTGATTCCTGCCTTGTTCCAGGACTTGACGGATTGCATTTCTATCTGCCAATGCTTATCATCCATTCCTAGGCAGCCTCCATCAGTGATCTATCTTGGTCTCTTTAACTGTCATGTCACAGAGTCACATTACAACAGACTCTTGGTAATCTGAGAAATACCAAGATGCTCCTAGATAACTAAAACTCCTGGTGAGTAGAAGTCCCTGCATCTGCCAGACAAGCCCTGCAGGAAAAACCAGGGTAGAGCCCACGTGGACGGGAAGGGTGTTTAAAGCACAGGGTGCCCGCCCTGCTACGGGATGTTCTGTGATTTTTGTCCTCCTTTTTTTGCGGTTTTGCATGATCCGAAATAAGTTAAAACGTACAAGAGAGGGTTTCACACGTGAGAACCATGATATGACAGCACATCATAGAGAAACGAACAAAGAGGAAAAGTCCTGCAACTCCCAACACGTGGGCAAGATGCTGCTTACCCGTTGGTGTGCTTATCTTGCAGCACAGACGCTTGTTCTTCTTAAACTGATGTTTGTGGTCCAGAGAGGAACTGCTGTTCCTTTTCTTCCACTCCCCGCCCCCCTCAACCCCGACCCCGAACTCGCTCAGGTCACCCTCGGACATCCTCCTCCATCCGCCAGAGCGTGGTGTTGGAGGACAGACCTGGCCTCTGTCTCAGACGGGAGAGATGCCCGTCCCATCTGAGCCCGAAGGGGCGGGAGGGATGCTTCCCGGTGAGCACGGGCGCCAGCAGATGCCCAAGTGCAAGTTCAGGGCGGCGCGTCCTTGCACTGCTCCTCCAGAGCGGGCTTCCTACGCAGGGCATCCCAAACGCCCCGTTCCCTGGAGAGGGTCCTAAAGGAGTTCCATCCGCAGTGTTGGGCTTTGTCTTCTTGTCCTTAACCAAGCTCAGAGCCGGCTTCCCTTCCGCAGGCATTTCTGAGCCACGTTCAGGCAGACAAAGGGAGGGGGCGCCCCCAGCCTCCCCCCCAATTAAACCTGCAGAAGGACCCTCACTGAGAATGCCTTAGGTTTGCTTATGAGGATACTGTCAAAGAAGTTTGCTTACAATGATAACTAATAGTTTTAAGAACTGAGACAATCACACCCGAAACTAACACAACATTGTAAATCAACTATACTTCAATTAAAAAAAGAACTGAGATAATTTACCAGATGATAAAGAGTTCAAGACATTATTTAACGTCAGAATATAAAACATAAGCTTTTAGGTTGAAATACAAGATTCGAATTCCTTAAAATATAGATGTCAAAAGTTTACTGCTCATTATACTTATAAAAAATTATCCGGGCTTCCCTGGTGGCGCAGTGGTTGAGAGTCCGCCTGCCGATGCAGGGGACACGGGTTCGTGCCCCGGTCCGGGAGGATCCCACATGCCGCAGAGCGGCTGGGCCCGTGAGCCATGGCCGCTGAGCCTGCGCGTCCGGAGCCTGTGCTCCGCAACGGGAGAGGCCACAACAGTGAGAGGCCCGTGTACCGCAAAAAACAAAACAACCAAACAAAAACAAACAAACAAAAAAAAATTATCCATCACGAATTTCCACAGAAAGAAAATACAAGTTTTCTAATGTAACTTTTTTTTAAATGATAGGGATTTCTGAAAAAACCACTGTCAAGAAAGATGAAGTAACATCAATTTGTCATATCTCAATGGAGTCTACATTCAACACAGATTAGCTTTAAAAAACAAAAAACAAGAAGGCACAGCTGGACCTGTTAAGCTTTTTGTTTCTGTGTTTTCTTTCACTACACACAAAAGTCTCGGGCATTTTTGATTTCCTGAAAGCACCACAGTAAATAGCTTTGAAAATCGCTGAGATGATGTAAGAAAGAAGCTTGAAAATGTATAGATAATATCGAGATTCAGAGAGATTGATTAAAGAATGGAATGCAGACCAAGTGATTTTAAACAGTCACTAAATTTGATCCCAACTTAGGATTTTCAGTCAACTTTCCTTGAAGGTATTTATTCTTTAGAATGTTTTGAATTTTTATGATTCTTTGGGTAGCCATGGCCGCTGAGCCTGCGCGTCCGGAGCCTGTGCTCCGCAACGGGAGAGGCCACAACAGTGAGAGGCCCGTGTACCGCAAAAAACAAAACAACCAAACAAAAACAAACAAACAAAAAAAATATTATCCATCACGAATTTCCACAGAAAGAAAATACAACAGTTTTCTAATGTAACTTTTTTTTAAATGATAGGGATTTCTGAAAAAACCACTGTCAAGAAAGATGAAGTAACATCAATTTGTCATATCTCAATGGAGTCTACATTCAACACAGATTAGCTTTAAAAAACAAAAAACAAGAAGGCACAGCTGGACCTGTTAAGCTTTTTGTTTCTGTGTTTTCTTTCACTACACACAAAAGTCTCGGGCATTTTTGATTTCCTGAAAGCACCACAGTAAATAGCTTTGAAAATCGCTGAGATGATGTAAGAAAGAAGCTTGAAAATGTATAGATAATATCGAGATTCAGAGAGATTGATTAAAGAATGGAATGCAGACCAAGTGATTTTAAACAGTCACTAAATTTGATCCCAACTTAGGATTTTCAGTCAACTTTCCTTGAAGGTATTTATTCTTTAGAATGTTTTGAATTTTTATGATTCTTTGGGAATATTGGTCACCTGTTCTCAATTTTTTATATTAGGTCAGGATGTACTTAAAAATGAGTTAAAAGCCACATGAATTTTGTGTCTGTCTGGAAAATAGGGTCTGACTTCCACAGATGCCCTGGAGATCGCAAATATATACTGCATTACAGCCCTGTTATTTTAGCTGTCACAGAAGAGACAAAAGTAGATTTAACGTTGGAGAAATCTTGGTAGGAAATGTGAATTGGGGTATAGGCTACTTTTGACTCCTAGGATTAAAGCTTCTTGGTGAAAGAAGACAGTCTTTTGATAACACATCAATTAATGTAGACATTATTTTAAAAATTGTGCCTTGCTGAAAGATGTCCCTTGGTATCAGCACATCAGCTTTTTTTGACTCAGCTGGGAAGGCAGTGAAAATAAAGTTAATGGTGGCATTAATCAAGCCTATTTTTTTTAAACCTCTCTTAATTTTGACAGCATCTGGATTTCATTCTTCTTACTGGGTTAGCGCTACCATTGCTCTGTTTTATGTTTTGACCATCTGTGCTTACTGGTAACCCCGGCAGGCTTGAGAAGTGGCAGACAGGTGTGACTGCCTAACTTAAGTGTTGGCCTGGTGAGTGGGAGGGAGAAGTGATCGCATTTTTAATAGATAAAATATGTTTGCAATTCATGGTAGTGTGAGGACAATAATCAGAACAAAGATGGGTGGTGAAAAGAGACATGTGAGTTAGGAGCAAGGCTCACTGTGTATAAGTCATTGAAACCTCCAGCCTAGACTCAGCCTTAAGATCACGTAAGTATAAATTTACTGTTTAAAATCTTAAAGAGGCTTCCAAGAAAATGCTCTTCTTTGAATTTTCTTGCAGAAACATAAAACCAACTGGCTGTATAACAGGGTAGCAAGAGTTTTAGTAAATGTAGCTTGAATTATGTTCAGATGAATGCAAAGTGCTATGTTTTCTGGAAGAGGCTTTTTTTTTTTTTTTTTTGCTTGAAACTGTTAGATTTGAGATGGGCTTTTGCGGGGGGAGCCTTGTCCTTGCACATCTAATACCAGTAGACTATAAGCTGCTCAAAAAACAAAAGATTACCTCTACTATTTCCCTGCTTCCCCCGCAGGGTACACAACAGGAGCTAAGAAATATTGTTGCCTGAATGACTAAAGTGTCACATTCAAAAGCACTTTCATTACCAAATGCAGAGCAAAGACCATTTACACCGTGGCTATTTCCAAAATCTACTGCTGCTAATTAATGAAATCTTATCTGCCATGAGATGTAACATCTATTTAGAATGATGGAACGAGAATATCTTTCTTTTATTGTCATTTTTATTCCACCATTTGCTTGTTTCCATAACAGCAAGAACATCGGCCTTGGATTCATTACTCAGGTTTTTCTCCCAGCCAAGCAAAGCCCTAGGCAGTGTCGGCAGAGGTGTGTTAAGCCCTGGTCCCCTGCTGTGTGCCAGAAGACAGCAGACCACCGAGCGCTTCTCGACACGTCTTTGCGGCCTCTTCCTCGCTACTTCATTGCTGTTTGATATGTACTGAGTGTGTCAGCTCCATCCTCTCATTTCCTGTCTTAGGGGTGGTGCTTTGCCGGGAGCTTCCTTACCCTTCCTCCTCCTTTCCTGCTCCACCCCCTCTAACTACCTGCCACCCAGCTCACCCCACAATCAGGATGTTAAAGCCTCCCTGGCCTCCACCTGAGTTCCCAGCGTTCCCCCCAAAGACTGAAAATGACTCAGGTAGAGGGAGATAGGCAAAAGAGAGGAGGAATCCGGGGCAAACATCCTGACTAGGTGAGTCCACTGGAGAGAAAGGTGTGGGCAGGGGGTGCAGACTCGGGGCACCACCTTTACCCCCTTTACCAGGAGGAACTCCGGGAGGGGCCAGGGACACAGACTGAAGGCAGAAGCCTCCCAGGGGAGTACGTGCAAACACACATGCACATACATGTACACATGCACAGACATACACATGCACTCGCATACACATACATGTGTAAACACACATACACACATGTACACGCATCTGCATGCACACACATACATAGGCACACACATGAAAACACATACAGGCACACGTGCGGACATACACATATGCACACATGCATACACATGCATGCGTGTGTACATGCACACACATATACATACACACACATCTTTTGCACATAATAAAGGATCTATCTACCCAGTGCCACAGACCGTAACTACGCATTTGTATGGGTAAAGCAGACTGAAAATGGAGAGAAGGCTGGGGCTTAGGACTGGGCTCCTCCACTTTCTAAATGTGTAACCTTGCAGATGTAAGCCTCGACCTTCCTTTGGTGTGGGCTGGGTGATGTTGCCGTCCGTCCCCACAGGGCTGTCATGAGGATCATTTGTTTTTTAACTACTGGAGTGAAGGTACCGAGTCCATGCAGAACGGCAGAACTGCGTGGCTGCCCAAACATTTTGTTGGTCATTCTGTGGTGTTAAGTGTTATCTGCTGTACGCCTCCTCTTTAAAAAATACAAACAGACATGGATGGATCATTAATATATCGATTTCTGAGTTCGTAATAGCACCTAGAAGGACACAAGGATGGCCAGGACCCGGGACCCAGCACTTCGCATCTGTGGGTTCACCTGGCCCACATGTCCCCCTTCAGGTCCCCTCCAAGGATCTAGCAGGGTTCCCGAAAGCTCCAGGTGTGCTTTGTTTCTGAGTTCCTCTCCACTCCCCACCGCTTAGAGCCATTCCTGGGAGACCTGGACAGGCTCTCCCTGCCCCGGGGTCGTTCTCAACAGACTAAAGCCGTGCATGGTACAGGAGCAAAGCCAGCAGACATTTCCCGCCCTCCCTCCCTTCCCTCCTTCCTCTTTTCTTTCTTTTCTTTGATTTGAAACAGATCCAAGCCATTCTTATTCCAGTTTATCACCATGTCCGCTCAACTCCTTCTCTAAAATTCGTATAATAACGATCCTCTCTCTTACTCCCATCCATCCCCCATCTCACAGGGATGCGGAAATGCAGCCCTAACTCCTAATGATCCCGAGACCCCAGGGATCCTGCTTCCAGGCTCCACAAGCCCGTCTGGCTGGCACTGTCCCCTCACTCCAGACCACAAGCAGCCTGTTCCTCTTCTGCTGACACCCCTCTCTCTCCAGTCCACTTCCCCACACACAGACGCTTTCTTCCCTAACCTGCCAGCATGCACTGCGAACAGAAAGCAGCGTGTTTGACATTCTTTACTGAAAGGTAGGCAGTTACAGAGGGACCTTACACACATCGTGGGAAACCACTGGAGACTTGGGTTCTGAAAACCTGGTATGTGGAGCACAGAGGCCGCCCACTTCTCAGCGCTGCGTCCTGAGCGCAGCGCCTCTGTCCTTGTCCAGCTGAGTTGCTGAATCCCCAGACCCTCCTGGCTTCTCGCTGGAGGCCCTGCCGTCTTTCCTGTTCTGGTTCCCTGGCCCCTTCCACCCTGCCCTCATCACTCCTCCAGAAAACGCTTCACACCATAATAATCTCTACAGCAGCTGCTCTGCCAGCAATGGAGTCAGCATTTTTAATCCTTCGAGACGATACTGGACACCCTGCACCAACCATCGTGATTTAACTTCTTCCCCAGGTCCAAGGCTTCCCCAAGAAAATCTGCAGGACTGAAAAGGCCTATCAAAGCCTCTCCCACCCCACAGAGTTTGAGTTTGCCGGATGGCCACATTTAAAGCCATCAGAAGCGTGGGGCTCTGGGGTCAAAGCATCTGAATGCTTTCTTATTTCAGGAGCAATCCCCTTCGACCTCCTTAAGGAAGGGCGCATCACCAGGAGTTCGTGAAGGATTCAGTTGGGAGAAAAGCATTAGAGCCCCGAGGCACGTGTGCTGGCAGGAGGAATGACAAGACGTGGGGTGTCCATGATGTTTGGTGGCACCACCTGACTCCTTCCCTTCTTCCCTTTGAGGACTTCCAAAGGCCACGCGAAACTGAACCACATGAAGAAACCTCAGCATCCAGAAGCTTTCGTCCTTGTAGTTTCTGTTGCCACAAGGAATAAAAACAATTCTCGAAGGGTAAGGTTTATACGGTAAGCGTCAGTGTCAATTGTGCTCTGACCAGATTCAGAAGTTCCGGTGGATACCCGGGAAGGAGGGGTCTCTCCCTTCCTGAGCACCGTGCATTTTTCAAGCCAAGGATAAAGAAAGCTTGCTCTGCAGAGGCTAGCTTCCAGCTCCCGATGTGAGTTTATGCCACTGACAGTGACCAATACACTGCTCACACCTGTGTCACAGGGAGGGCCCGCTTGTGTCAGCTTAGATCTCTCCAGCTCACAGAGATAACCCATGTTCCAGCACCTCCCCCTCCCCCTCCCTCATTTCCTTTTTCCCTCCCAGAGGTATGTTGTATTTCATTGTAAAGCACTTAGAGACTGCAGCAATATGCACCGTATAAATAATAAATGGAATGCGATAGAACTGGAACAGTTGAATTTCCACGGTGATCTGATGTCTGGCTTTTCTAGGGAATCCAATCAACAAGACTGAAGACTGGCTGCAGGATCGTGGGGAAAATAGTGAAGACATCTGAAGTAGAATGTCGCCAGCACTCCAGAAGCTCCTTCTGTCCCCTTCCATTCACTGCCCTGCTTCCAAGCGTAACCAATACCCTGACTTGTAGCATCAAAGATAAGTTTTGGTAAATGGAAATCAAAAGAAAGCTGGAGTAGCAATACTCATATCAGATAAAATAGACTTTAAGATAAAGAAGTTTACAAGAGACAGGGAAGGACACTATGTAATGATCAAGGGATCAAACCAAGAAGAAGATATAACAATTATACATATATATGCACCTAACATACGAGCATCTCAATACATAAGGCAACTGCTAACAGCTCTAAAAGAGGAAATCGACAGTAACACAGTAATATACCAGACACTATAAAACTCTTAAAGGAAAACATAGGAAGAACACTCTTTGACATAAATCACAGCAAGATCTTTTTTGATCCATCTCCTAGAGTAATGGAAATAAAAACAAAAATAAACAAATGCAACCTAATGAAACTTAAAAGCTTTTGCACAGCAAAGGAAACTATAAACAAGATGAAAAGACAGCCATCAGAATGGGAGAAAGTATTTGCAGATGAATCAACTGACAAAGGATTAATCTCCAAAATATATAAGCAGCTCATGCAGCTCAATATTAAAAAAACAAACAACCAATCTAAAAATGGGCAAAAGGCCTAAGTAGACATTTCTCCAAAGAAGACATACAGATGGCCAAGAGGCACATGAGAAGCTGCTCAACATCACTAATGATTAGAGAAATGCAAATCAGAACCACAATGACGTATCACCTCACATCAGTTAGCATGGGCATCATCAGAAAATCTACAAACAGCAATTGCTGGAGAGGGTGTGGAGAAAAGGGAACCCTCTCGCACTGTTGGTGGGAATGTAAATTGATACAGCCACTATGGAGAACAGTATGGAGGTTCCTTAAAAAACTAAAAATAGAATTACCATATGACCCAGCAATCCCACTCTTGGTCATATACCCAGAGAAAATCATAATTTAAAAAGACACATGCCCCCCAATGTTCATTCTGGCGCTATTTACAATAGCCAGGTCATGGAAGCAACCTAAATGCCCATCGACAGACAAATGGATAAAGAAGATGTGGCACATATATACAATGAAATATTACTCAGCAATAGAAAGGAATGAAATTGGGTCATTTGTAGAGCCGTGGATGCATCTAGAGACTGTCATACAGAGTGAAGTAAGTCAGAAAGAGAAAAACAAATATCGTATATTAACGCATATATGTGGAACCTAGAAAACGGTACAGATGAACCGGTTTGCAGAGTAGAAATTGAGACACAGTAGTAAAGAAAAAAACATATGGACACCAAGGGGGGAACACGGGGGGCGGGTGGTGGTGTGATGAATTGGGAGATTGGGATTGACATGTATACACTGATGTGTGTAAAATGGATGACTAATAAGAAAATAAATAAATAAATAAATGAAAAAGAACTGGAACAGTCTTGGGCACCCTGACTTTGGCTCCCATCCCAAAGCAGACAGGTTTAGGCGTGTAAAAGCTGCTTCTTTGACAAGGCTAGTATTCTTTTCCCTCCCTTTCTTAAAACCGTCATTTCATTTGCTTTTTGGGATGAATGTCCCTGCGTATGAAATATAAGGAATAAAGGCAGAGACGGGAGGGCAGGGGAAAAAGGCATGGAATATAACAGCATAGAAGTAAATAAAGCCAACAGTAAACAGACACCTATTTACCAGGCACTGTGCAAGGTGATGAAGGGATACACAGGTATCGAGGTCTGAGACACAGGCTTCATTTCCAAGGGGCATGTGTAGCCCCGTGTACAGTCATCACACAGCAACTTGATAAACGCTAGGAGGTAGACGCTGTTACAGGAGACAAGTCCATTTCAGTTGGGGAGATAAGCCTGGCAAGACTTCCTACATGGGTCTTAAGTAGTATTGTAGAGATCTGAGGAACAAGCATTGGATGGAGAAACTATGAGGAAAAGCAGATGTATAGAAGCAGCAAAGGTACAGGTGGGCTCGGAGATCCACCGTGGGTGGGATAAAGCAGGCTGAGCCCAGACTGGAGAGGAAAGAAAGAAAGGAATTCCTGCCCGTCCAGGAGGCCCTTCATTCCAGGTCCTTCAAGTGAATTCTCATCTAATCTTCTACAGAGCCTTGTAAAATAGATACTATTCTTCTCACTGTGCAGATGAGTAAATTGCAAGGTTAAGTGTTAGCACAGGGGTGGGACGTGAATCTGGGTCCTCTGAGTCTGTGGCCTGTGCTCCTTTGGGGATTCCACGGTCCCTGGGTCCTTTCTGTTGCCTCGGAACCAGGTCTCAGGATTTGGAATTTATCTATGGACAGTTGGAGCCATTGAAGGTTTTTTCAACAAGGGAGACATACAATAATCAGAAAAGACAGAATAACCTTTAGGGTGTTCAGTTCTTATGTTTATCAAAGGGCCTCCAGAGAAAAGTTTTCAGACGGGGCCGTGAGCAGGCAAGGAGCAGTGTTGTCACTTCTTAACTGCCCTTTACATCTGATAACTGATAACCTCATAAAAGATTTTACATCATTCTCTGATAATCTGAAATTAATCTGAGTTTTAAAATAATCTGATGTGTACAGCAGCTGAGGTGACATTTTCCTCCCTCTTATTTGGTTTCCAAAAGATTAATCACATCAGACACCTATTCCAAACTTAGTGCAAATGAAAATCACTGAAACATTCAGTGCTGGAGCACTTGTGCTCGGCTGAGGGTAGAGAAACTAGGAGAATCATTTAGAAAAGCAATTTGAAATTACAGACCTAGTCCTGAAAATGTTCATTTTTGGAAACTCAGATTAAGATGCTACTTCAGGGACTTCCCTGGTGGTCCAGCGGTAAAGAATCTGCCTTCCAATGCAGGGGACATGTGTTCAATCCCTGGGAACTAAGATCCCACATGCCGCGGGACAACTCAACCCGTGCACTGCAACTAGAGAGAAGCCCACGCACCTCAACTAGAGAAGCCCACAACAAAGGGCCCACACACCACAAGGAAGACCCAGCACAGCCAAAATAATAATAAAACAGAAATAAATAATAAAATTTAAAAAGATGCTACTTCAATTGAAGCAAACTGTGTGTTAATATTAAAATGAAAGATACTAGTGCCATGTCAGAATATGGAAATATTTATGATGCAATGTTATATGGAAAAAAGCTGAGTATATCATTATAATTTTTAAGTAACTAGTAATTAGTTTTTTAAGCAACTAGTTCAATTAGTAAGTATAGGAGAATAATATGGAAAGGGTCATTGTATTGCCTTGGGCTTTTTTTCTTTATAACTCTTGTTTTGTTGTTTTGTACAATCTTCTAATGGTATTATTTTCTAAATGTCATGGTTGTAGCCACAGGCAACTAGGGTGAAAGGGGACAGAAAACCAGACTGGTTGCTAAGAGTGTCGTGTCAAACCACAATCAGCGCTTCTTCTGCTAAGAACAAGCAAAAGAAATACAGTTTCTGTTTGTTTTGTTTTGTCTTTGATCCTTGTTTATATTGTTAAACCAGAAATGTCTGTTATTGAATGAAGGGAAGGTATAGAACTTCTTTTTATTTATTTTTATTTTTTAGAACTTCTTTTTAAAAATGTATGCCTCATATTTATAAACAGGAAAACATGTACTTTACATTTTTCTTCAACGGTGTATATCTTCTTCTTTCTGAATAGGCTTACGGGCAGGTCTGCTTAAACTTAGAGAAAAGGGTAAGAACTTTAAACTCTCTTTCAGGCATGTGATTCTATGACTATTGTTGCAGAACCAGAGCTATTACAGGATAAAGAAAACAAACAGCTATAAAGAAAATAGTGAAAACATGGCTAAGAGTGGCTTATTTCTGGTTAAAAGCATAATTATAACAAAGAGGATAGTATACTTTTTCATTTTAACTGGCACATTTATGAAAAAACAATGGCATAAGAATGACTGAATAACTTGAACAGTGTTTTACAAAGCACGCTCCTACCCATTATCTTTATAGTTTTATGTCAAGTAAAATACTGACCCACAAATGGCTAATAATACCTTTAATTTGCCTTCCCAATTTGATTTTAGGATAGTGATTATAATGACTATACGGTAGTTTTTAAAAAATCCAAGTGTAAATGTCATTGTGATGGATGCTCTATAGCTTAACACATCTTTTAAAAATTTATTTTATTGGAGTCTAGTTGATTTACAATGTTGTGTTAATTTCTACTGCACAGCCAAGTGATTCAATTATGTGTGTGTGTGTGTGTATATACATACATTCTTTTTCATATTCTTTCCATTATGGTTTATCACAGGATACTGAACATAGTCCCCTGTGCTATACAGTAGGACCTTGTTGTTTATCCATTCTATATGTAATAGTTTGCATCTGCTAACCCCAGACTCCAATCCATCCCTCCCTCACCCCCTCCCCCTTGGCAACCACAAGTCTGTTCTCTATGTCTGTGAGTCTGTTTCTGTTTTGTAGATAAGTTCATTTGTGTCATAGTTTAGATTCCACATGTAAGTGATGTCATATGGTATTTGTCTTTCTCTGTCTGACTTACTTCACTTAGTATGATCATCTCTAGGTCTATCCGTGTTGCTACAAATGTATAGCCTAATACATCTTGAATATAGACCTAATCTGTGAGAGTTTATGTTCTGAAAGGGGTAACATGAATGTAGACATAGATCCTCAGACAGCTCAGCACAAGGAGAACAGAGAGAAAAGACAATGGCAGGGGTAAGAGAACCGCCAGTAGATACACATTTTGAGTCTGTACAATACACAATACAGGGTGACACTTCCCTGGACACTGGAATCCTCTAAGAGTCTCAGGGCCAAGTCTATTCTTTGTCACAGACCCCAGACAGCAAGCTTTCCTGAGGCTCCATATCCTAAAGAATGACTGTGAATCTAGGCGTGATAAAATATGGGGTCAAATCAAACTGTGAAGGTTGTTAAGAGTGGATTTTAAAAGGCAGATGAGTTTTGTGAAGGCATCCGTGGGGAGATAACGTCAGAGCTGGGAGGGGCGACCATCACAGGGTTCACTGAGGAGACAGAGCTGACGGCTTCCAGAAGACGGGGTGGGGACTGGAGGGGCAGCGTCCCTCCCCACGGGAGGTGTGCAAGTGCCTGACCAGGGGCCGACCTCCGCCTTTGGGATGCGAGGCAGCACAGGCACCAAGCATGAGTAGCCTCTCCAGTGGTTTTGAGGCCCGTGCGGAACCAAGGTGGGGTGCAGGGGCCCCCCAGGCCTGCAGGGCACGGCACAGTGAACCCTGCCAGGCTTGACTATTGCACAGGGCGCCAGGCCCCGGGCGGGCCAAGCTAACGTCCAGGAGGAATCGAGTACGTTCCGAAGCTGCCGTAAAAGGGATTAACACAGACTTCCAACTTTGCTAGCCAGGTCGGAGAGGGAAATGGACTTGGGCTGGACCTTCAGGGAGGAGTCCGGTGTCAGGGTGGGACAAAGATGGACAGAGCCAGAACCCAAAGCCCAGGGTTTAGAGCCAGGCACCAAACAGGGAAGAGATTATGCCCCAGACGCTGGGGGAAAACAATGGCAGCTTGAACAAGGAAGAGCGGCTAAGAAAATGTAGACCAGGAAGACAAGCATTTTCTGAACAGTTGTGTCTGGACGGGGCTGTTAACAGTTCCAAACCTGAGGGACTCTGGGGCAGCAGGTGCAGGTTATCCTGTGGTTACATCCCCGCACAAAGCAAACCAACTAACATAAGCTTCAGCCGTGAGATGCCTTGGCCGGATGTAAGTCCTGCCCCCAAATTTCCCCTCGTGGAGTAGTATTAAGTACATGTAAGGTATCTGAGTACGCTGACAACACAGGGCAAGCTGGGGGGAAAGGCATGCAGCCGGAGAACCACAGACCAGAGGCAGGGCCAGGGAGTTTGGCCTCTGCTGGGCGGGTCCCACCACCGCCCAAGCCCCAGGCCCGAGCGGCTCTGCCCCTTCCCCTCCAGACCCTCAGGCCCGACTTGCCTCACCCTGACACTGGGGCCACGGCTGGCCCTAGGCTGGATCCCGAGACGCCCGTTCATGGTGGGCAGGGAGAGATGTGGGTCCTCCGTGAATCCTTTGAACAGGATGACAGGCTTGTAAGAGAACTGAACGCTTAAAAGACTGAGCACAAACACCAGGAGCCCCATGGAAACTGAGGCCTTCCCTCTGGGAAATGGTGACTGTCTATGACTGACGGGGGGAGCATGGCAGCATGGAGACCAGGGGACCCAACGTCAGCAGACACGCGATGGCACAGAGGCTGGCATGACCAGAGAGCCCGGCAACAGTGGGGAAGCACAGAACGCATCAGCAGGGGCACCGGGGCAGTACCCACGCAGGTGTATGTGCAGAGGGTAGGACCACAGCTGCCTGCCAAGGAGAGACGGGCCACCCAGCGGTCCTGCCAGAGCAGAGAAACAGGCGCGGTGGCTGCAGTGCGAGGAACGGCAAACACGATGCTATTTTATTACCTTTGCAGTAGTTATCCCTTGATTGTCCCCTGCCGGGCTGCTCTGACCTAGAAAGCTTGGGTTACACGGATTTGAAACCAAGATAATAGGCTTTAGTTGCAAAAGCAATTTCAATTGTTATATTTTTTCTTATTAATAATGTCACTGTTTTTTTAAAAAATTGAAGTATAGTTGACTTACAATATTGTGTTAGTTTCAGGTGTACAGCAAAGTGATTCAGTTACACATACATATATATTTTTCTGATTCTTTTCCATTATAGGCTAAGATATTGAATATAGTTCTCTGTGCTAAACAGTAGGTCCTTGTTATCTGTTTTATACCTTGTAGTGTGTATATGTTAATCCCAAACATCTGTGAGTCTATTTCTATTTTGTAAATAAGTTTATTTGTATCATTTTTTTCTTTTTTAGATTCCACATATAAGTGGTATCATATGACATTTGTCTCTGTCTGGCTTACTTCACTTAGTATGATACTCTCCAGCTCCATCCATGTTGCTGCAAATGGCATTATTTCATTCTTTTTTATGGCTGAGGAATATTCCATCATGTGTATACATATCTATATACCACATCTTCTTTACCCATTCATCTGCCGATGGCTTCCATGTCCCGGCTATCGTAAATAGTGCTGCTACGAACGCTGGGGTGCACGTATCTTTTCCAGTTAGAATTTTCCTCTCTTCTGGCTATATGTCCAGGAGTGGGATTGCTGGATCATATGGTAGCTCTATTTTTAATGTTTTAAGGAAACCCCAGATTGTTTTCCATAGCGCATTAGCCACTATTTTAAAACACCTGTTCCATGCTAGTCATTATGATACACAGGCCATTTATACACGCACAAAAGGTTTAACTATCCCCCTTTTTTAGGCAAGGAAATTGACATGCAGATGAACTGAGACTCAAACTCATGTCTGGTGCCTTTCTCCCGAACCCCTTTCCCCCACTACCCTCTCCTTTAACTTCTCCCCGGTAAACTCTGTACCTCAGGGCACTGTCTTGACTAGTCTTGAAAACTGATTCACCATCTGTTATTGATCCATTTATGTTCAGTTCATTCAGACCGATTGCATTTTAAATAGTCTGTTCCCCCCAAAGTTGATAAAAATGTAGGAAGAATTACCGTTTGGTTTAAGTTTACCTATTTATGACTCAACCCCACAAAGATAACTGCAGCATAAGATGTGAGGGTAGGCATAGAACAGGGACATCAGCTCTGTGCTCTGTGACCACCTAGAGGGGTGGGATAGAGAGGGTGGGAGGGAGACGCAAGAGGGAAGAGATATGGGAACATATGTATATGTATAACTGATTCACTTTGTTATAAAGCAGAAACTAACGCACCATTGTAAAGCAATTAAACTCCAATAAAGATGTTAAAAAAAAAACCATCATGGGGGGAAAAGAAAATACAGTTTACCCAAAAGATACCTAAGGAATAAATTGCTCGAATTGTCGGTTCAACAACTGTTTTATGATGAAAGGAGTTTAATCCTATTTGTAGCTTATTAACATTGATATGAGTGATTGTTTTTTTCAAAGTCTACCCTTTATCTCATACAACTGTATGTGGAAAATGTTTACAAATTATTATGTAAATTAGATTATTCACCATTTTCCAGATTAGTTGTGTTTTGTTATATATATACATATTTCTAAATTAAAAAAAAAGATGTGAGGGTAGCTTTGCAACGCCAGTTTCAATGCTTTTGTTTCAAAGATCAACAAAAGGGAAGGTACTGAGAAAAAATAAGAAGTTTCCAGCCTGAAAGCTGGGCTGAAAATGTTTACAAATTATCATGTAAATTAGATTAGTCACCATTTTCCAGATTAGTTGTGTTTTGTTTTATATATATACATATTTTTATATTAAAAAAAAGATGTGAGGGTAGTAGTTATTCAGCTTCATCGTACTCTAAAAATAAATAAACTTGTCTTTAGGAGGGTGGCATTTTCCTTGCCTTATTTCATTGAAGTTTATTCCTTAAGCTTTAGCCGTTAGGTGTTTACTTAGGTGCTTACAGGGATAATGTCAAAAGACAGCCCTAAGAGTGTTAACTTGGATATTTGTCATTTATGATTGTGTATTATTAATAAGAGTTGGCGAATAAATAATGAATACCAAGATGAACAGTGAATATTTTCGAATCAACAAAATTGGTTTGAGAAATGGTTAGGAGAGAGTGATTGATGCTTAATGTGTCAGGGGTTTGCGTCCTTCAAATTTTGCCAAGGCAAAAACACCATGTGGAAACAGAAAAATGTATTAGAACATTTTAAAACGGTTCAAGTAAATTGTCTCTAAAACTTCAAAGACAGAAATGCCTATGGAAACAAAAGTAGCTTCACTGCTATTCTATCTCAATGCTCATTTAGTGTTTAAAAGAAATTTCTCTGTTACGTCTTCTTTTTTTTTTGTGGTACGCTGGCCTCTCACTGCTGTGGCCTCTCCCGTTGCGGAGCACAGGCTCTGGACGCGCAGGCCCAGCGACCATGGCTCACAGGCCCAGCCACCCTGCGGTGTGTGGGATCTTCCCGGACCGGGGCACGAACGCATGTCCCCTGCATCGGCAGGCGGACTCTCAACCACTGCGCCACCAGAGAAGCGCACGTCTTCTATTTTATTCAGAAAAATGACAGAAGTAAGCTAGAAAATAATTACTAAGGAAAATTCTACTTCTGGTGTCAGTGATCTTGAAATTCTTCACTGTTTCTTGTTTGAAACACAGATGAAGAGTTTCCCTCTTATCTTACTCAAAAATGGTTACTGGCAGGATTGTTTTAAAAACAACGTTAGGGGCGTCCCTGGTGGTGCAGTGGTTGAGGGTCCGCCTGCCGATGCAGGGGACACAGCTTCGTGCCCCGGTCCGGGAGGATCCCACGTGCTGCGGAGCGGCTGAGCCCGTGAGCCATGGCCGCTGAGCCTGCGCGTCCGGAGCCTGTGCTCTGCAACGGGAGAGGCCACGACAGTGAGAGGCCCGCGTACCGCTAAAAAACAACAAAAAACAAAACAGGGGGGTGGGGTGGGTGGAAGTTACTCTCTACCTTCTGAGTAGATGTCTTAGATGTTTCTAGAGAAGTTCATCATAACCTACATTTCCTACCATGAGGAAGAATATCTTTTCATAGTAAATAAAATTAATATTCTTAATAAATTTATTCATGTAGTCCATTTCTTGAAAGGCATTTTTCTCTACAGAACAAAAGCTTCATAAGGATTGAGGGTATTTGTATTTTATAGACAAAGTATTCAAGCACTATATTGCTTTCCTGTTTCTCTTGGCATGGTGGGAAGTGAAATTACACCATGTTAATTATGTGTTTAGAAATGACAAAATATATAACCAAAGGGGATTTGTATCCTTGTATTCATTATAATTGAATAGGTTCTAACTGAAAACAAGTCTAAGTTTTAAAAGATAAAACTACTGATTGATTAAATTACTGCAAGATAGAGAAAACTCATTTGGGAAAATGATTTGTGGTGTCTTCTGTGAGTTGCATCACACCACGAAAAGTCGTATCAGAAAAGATTGCCTGAAAACAAAGTTGAGCTAAAGAATTTATTGGAGAAATGAGTCACTGCTTTCTTTACTGAGAGAAAAATGCTCCATCTGGATAAATAAGACGCAAACAAAGCGCGCACACTGGCTCTACACCCCTCGTATGATCAGAATAGCACTGGACTGCATTGTGCACAGGACAAAGGGTCTCCTCTTCTCCCTCCCCCCCGTTATGCTACTCCTTCTAGGCTGGACCACACTTCCCAACCACCACAGTCTGCACCAGCACCCTGCCTTCCTTTCTCAAGCCCTAACATCTCCTCCGTCCTCACCCTGTATTTTCTGGCTAAGTTTCCCTTCCCGTTGCCTCCCTAATGAGTAGACCCAGACAGATTACTTATACCAATCTGATACCCTTCTAAGACAGTTGCATAGGCATGATTAAAAAATGAGGCCAGGGACTTCCCTGGTGGCACAGTGGTTAAGAATCCGCCTGCCAATGCAGGGGACACGGGTTCGAGCCCTGGTCTGGGAAGATCCCACATGCCGCGGAGCAACGAAGCCGTGTGCCACAACTACTGAGCCTGTGCTCTCGGGCTTGCGAACCACAACTACTGAGCCCACGAGCCACAACTACTGAAGCCTCTGCGCCTAGAGCCCGTGCTCCACAACAAGAGAAGCCCGCGCACCGCAACAAAGAGTAGCCCCCGCTCGCCACAACTAGAGAAAGCCTGCGCAGCAACGAAGATCCAACACAGCCAAAAATAAACGATTAGTTTTTTAAAAAGTGAGGCCATATTGCTAAACAATTGGAAATTACTAAATAGCTTTCCAAGGGAAAGAATGGATAACTGTAAGTTTTTAATACCACATGTTTGAGATAATGCCTTCCCTCAGAGCCCTGAGAATTATGGAGCTCACCCCAAATAAGTGACTATAAATCTTTGATAGCATCTTGATGTATTTTGCCCCTCTTCTCAGAGTAAGGTAGTTGCCATGGAAACGACAGTGGCTAAATTCAGCTAGAAATACTTGCTGTTATATACGCCACATGGTTCTTTCTTTCCTTTGAAGCCGGAGAGGGGTATTCTGAAGAGTGACTAATATTCTAAAGACTTTGTAACGCACTCACATTCATTGCAAGGGTCACATATTGATATTTTGCTGTAGACTTTATTATCCTGATTTTACAGATAAAGAAAAGTGAGGCTATGAGAAGTTAAATACCTCTTCTAAGGGTTACATGGGCAGGATTCAAATTGGGGCAAGTCTGATATCAGGGTCCCCTCTGCCACGTGGCCTCCAATCATTGTGGCAAGGTGCATATCTCACTGCTCACTTCTTTCTCAATTTTCCTAAATGGCTTTTACCTTTATGATTCCATAGACATAGTCTTATTCAATATTATAAATTTTTTAGTAAAGTTTAAAATTTTTCAGTCCTCCAAGATTCCAGTTACATTTTACACAACTTTTATTTCTCAGAAATATGACCTGTTATATAACTTGAGGACTATTTTGCTATAAAACACCCATAATTGCTGAAAAAAAAAACCCTAATACAGAGCTGATCTATAAGTAATATCTGCAGGAATCAAAACTGAGCAGTTAGGACAGGAGTTGTGAGTGCAGCAGTGCTGTGGATGGGTGTTGGTGTGGCAGAAAAATGTGCTGTCCCGGATCTAGGAATTTGGATTTAAATGTCCTCAGGATATGAGGCCTTAGGCTCTAGACTCATACAAGAGAGAGTTAGAATCAATAAATCTGCATGAGTTCGGGACCTTAAAAAGCTATGTTCTTAGTGAAAATATGGACCGTAAAAACAAAAACAAAGGCAACCTCCCAACTAGCACATGGAGTGAACAAAGAAACTCGTCAGCTTGGACTCTGAGTGGAAAAAATTAGTCTCTCCCCTGAGACTCTGTAACCTTCTACCTGCTCTTACTCTGGTTTAGGATTTGAATTTATACCAGAGGTTGACAAGCATTCTCTGTACAGGGCCAGATAGTAAATTATCAACTTGTGGGCCATACAGTCTCTGCTGCAGCTCTTCAACTCTGCCCTTGGAGAAGAAAAGCTGTTGTTGACAGTATGTCGACAAACGGGCATGTGTGCATTTCAATAAAACTTTATTTACAAAAAGAGATGGTAGTTTGTTGAACGCCAATATAGCATCTGCCTGGGCCAAGTATCTGTAAGTTGAAAAATTGATGTAAAAATTGGTCCTGTCCAGTGATAGGCTCCACTGGACAGGGCCACCTAAGGCTCCTGGAAGAAACAAGCATAAAGCTGTTTTGAAGGGACAGCTTGTTCGCTCGGGATGTGAGGGATTCCCCTGCTGAAGGTGAACACAGGTTCCTGAATACAGTACACACAAGGAAACAGCTCACCAAGTTTGAGAGTCAGCAGACACAAGCAGAAGGATTCAGTTTCCTAAGACCATCAGCTAACATAGAACTATTAAATAGGGACAAAAAAATAGACATAATGTGATTAAGAGCATAAAAGAAAGACTCTAACATATGAGAAAATAGTAAGTCTATGAAAACCCAACATATAAATTGGAAAGAAATAATTAAATACAGCCTCTATAAATATGAAAAACAAAAGGAATTGAAATGAAATACCAATGGGAAAGTGAAAGAGCATAACTGAGACTTGGTAAACTCTAAGTCAGGTCTGGGGAAGTGACCCACATTCTACCGTGCAGAGATGAAGAGACAGAAAGTGGGATGAAGAGGAAAATGATAAGGCCTAACTCACAAATACCCTTAGAAAACATTTGCATCTCTTAAAAGAGAGAATCAAGAGAATGGGAGACATGTAACACTTAAAGAGATAATGTCTGAAAAACTTTTAGAATTGCTAAAGACATAATCCTCAGATTCACAGTTCACAGTGAGTCCCAAGCAGTATAAGTAAAAATATATTTCAGTGAAGCTTCAGAATAAAAACAAGAACAGTTTAAAAGAAATCAGTGAAAAAGACAAATTACCCACAAAGAAATGATGGATAGAATGACATACGACTTCTGAACAGTAACAATGGAAGACAAAGACAGTGGAATAACTTCAAAGTACTAAGAGACCATCTGTCAGAATTCTATATTCTGGAGACAACGATTATAGGGTGAGAAAAAAATTACTGTTTTAGACGAGCCTTTCATACCACTGATCATCTTACCCTACTTAAAGCTCTTGCTGTCACTTTCCTTCCATCTCCCTGATTATCCATTTCCCCTCAGTTATGATGACTCAGTCCTTTCCCATGAACGTTCCAAGGAAACTTGTCCTCGGCTCTCTGGTCTTGCTGGTCATTTACTCTCAAGGCTTCAAATCTCTGTGACTTGCAGATTCATGTCTCTTTTGCTCCATATCTCACTGAAAACTCAGTCCTGGGTCCTAAGGCAACAGGAAATGTCCAGCTGCTTATGTGACTAAAAGTGTTTCAAGTAACATTCGCCAGAAAAAGACAAATACTACATGATCTCACTTATATGTGGAATCTAAAAAACACAACAAGAAAACAACTGCCTCACAGAAAAAGAGATGAGATGTGTGGTTACCAGAGGTGGAGGGGAGAGGGAGGGGGAATTAGATGAAGGTGTCAAAAGGTACAAACTTCCCGTTAGGAGATACATTAAGTCCTGGGGATGTAACGTACAGCGTGATCGCTATAATTAACACTGCTGTGTGTTACATATGAAAGTTTCTAGGAGTAGATGCTAAGAGTTCCCATCACGGGGAAAAAACTTTTCTTTTTCTTTTTTCTTTTGTATCTATATGAGATGATGGATGTTAAGTAAAGTTATTGTGGTAATTACTTTACAATCTATGTAAATCAAGTCATTATGCTGTATACCTTAAACTTATACAGTGCTGTATATCAACTAAATCTCAACAAAAGCGGAAAAAAAAGTAATTAGAAAGGAAGGTAACATCTCACCATGCTGCCACCACTGACCAAATTAGGTATCTCTTCCAGTGTCCTGTATCTTTCAACACCATCACCAGTTCACAGATACCTAACATTAAAACATGGGAATCACTGCCCAAGGGGAAACCTCAATTCTCATATCCAATCTGTCCCTGCAGCATATTACATTTATTCAAAATATTAATTTATTCTTATGATAACATCACTTAATTCAGGTATTTCTGTCTCTCTATTCCTGAAGAAGTCAACAGCCTCCTCATTGACTTCTCTAATCGCAGTCTCCACCTCTTCTGATCCAGTCTAAGGGTGACTGCCAGGTTCTTAACACTGTCTTCTTGGTAATCACCTCCTTTGCCTTTTCACCCTTCATAAGCCAAAGTCCAGCTTTATCACATTGGCACTGAAATGCCCCTGTATACTGGACCTGTAGTTTTTTTAATTTTTTTATTTTTTTGCGGTACGCGGGCCTCTCACTGTTGCGGCCTCTCCCATTGCGGAGCATAGGCTCCGGACGCGCAGGCTCAGCGGCCATGGCTCACGGGCCCAGCCACTCCGCGGCATGTGGGATCTTCCCGGACCGGGGCACGAACCCGCGTCCCCTGCATCGGCAGGCAGACTCTCGACCACTGCGCCACCAGGGAAGCCCTGGAGCTGTAGTTTGAACTCACTCTATCAATCTCATGACTCCCCCTGGCTACTTCCCACATCTTATTCTGGACCATTCTGGTTTTCCTTCTTTACCTATATTTTTGTTTCACGTCTTGTGTCTCATTTCCTGAGAACCTTGTTTGGCATTATACCAAGACTGAGATGTTTGGAACTGTATGAGCCCTTGTAAGTAACATATTTATATTGTAAGAGGGGCTTTATAGGGATTCAGTGTGTGTGTGTGTGTGTGTGTGTGTGTGTGTGTTCCACATCTTTTCCTACATAGAAAGCCTGAGTAGGAACGATGGCTCTAACAGGGAGGACTTCAGAAAAATGGGCAGACTAAGGAAAGGGGATTTCTGGGAAAGAGGGAGGGAGCCTTGTGGTCTAGCAAAGCACATCACTAGAGGCTGAGATGGTTGTTCTAGGTTTCATGTCTGTTTCCCAACTTGTTTAAAGTTCCTTGATGACTGAACACAAAAGCAACAACGTCCCCCATCCCTTTTGCATCTTCTTCCCCCTTCTCTGTATCCAATCCTGGTTGGATAAATGCTGGCTGAATTAGGAAACGGGCAGCATTTCTGAGAATTTGTACCACAACTCAGTACTCTTCCACTCGAACTGCAGTGGGAGCTGCAGGGCTAATGATGCAACACCTCTGAGCAGACCTTTCCCTTCCTTGGTTCCCTCCCACACTGGTCCCTCCTAGAGTGCATTTCCTTCTAGTAAAAATTAAATCCTAGCTCTGGCCCCTTTCTCTTTCTCTTCAGATGCTTTTGAAATTAAGCAACAACAGAGGTCTTTAGGAAACGTGGATTTGTGTTTTTAACTTAACTTCTACCAAACCTTGATATATACCACGCTGCATTTCATATCAGCATTTTCTCATCCTCTTTAGGAGCTCATTTGTATCAATGTGAACACAATATGTATATTACTTTCTTCAGTGGTTTTTTATTCCCTACGAGGTAGACACCCAAAATGCTTAATACAAAGTGGAACATCCTTGAGTAACGATTTCAATTTTGTCTCCATCTTGCTATTTTCTGATGTTACCAAGAGTGGTTTCCACCCATCTCTCGTCTCTCTCAAATCTACTGGAAGCCCTGGGAACCACGATAGCAGGGACTGGGTGTTTAAGGCCACAGGGAACAAAGCATGTCATATTTTAAGCTCCATTACTCTAAAGAGAGGCAGTGGCTGCAGCCTCTCGCAAAACTCCAGCAAAGAGGTGGTCCTTTTTTTTTGGTAACAACAATTAATCATGACAGAAGGACTCAGATAGGGGAAAAGGACAGATGGTTCTTGTTACAACCTGCCTCAAACCTGAATTACCATGCCCGACCATAAACAGAACATTTGTACCAAAACTGTGAGAGAGGAATAAAATCAGAGATAAAAATCTACAGTGTGTTGTGCTATCAAATGGTTTAAAACCACAATGTAGGGCTTCCCTGGTGGCGCAGTGGTTGAGAGTCCGCCTGCCGACGCAGGGGACACGGGTTCGTGCCCCGGTCCAGGAGGATCCCACATGCCGTGGAGCGGCTGGGCCCGTGAGCCATGGCCGCTGGGCCTGCGCGTCCGGAGCCTGTGCTCCACAACGGGAGAGGCCACAACAGTGACAGGCCCGCGTACCGCTAAAAAAAAAAAAAACCCACAATGTAATGATGACTACACTTATAATACAGTGAATACAGAGGAGTCAGGAAAACTTTGGGCATAATGAACATCAAAAGTCATCAAGTGTTTAATTGATTCTAAAATAATATAGACACTGGCAAATGATAAAATGTAAATATGTCTTATTTTTTTGAGATTCACTCTAATAGTCCCATCATATTGTCTGAATCTTGACAATTCCACCCTAAACTTATGTTTAAAAAAGCTTTAATAGTTCACTAAGCTTTGATCTATATGGAGTAAACTTTTCTGAATGGGGATTAAGTTTTAATGCCTGGACATTATTAATATCAACCAAATGATAGCTGTGTGAGCATTTTGCTAACTTTGAAGACATTAATCTGGTTAGATTGTCCTCAGTATGACCGTATATAATGTAGTGCAGTGTACAGGGAAGGATGCTCTATCATTTAAATGTGTCCATACCCACGTAATCAGGGTTTCCAGTATCCTGAAAGATAAGGGCGATCCTTCTGTGTGTCAGAGAGTCCACGTTTATGTGGCAATGGCTCCTTTTTATGGATGTTTCAGAAGGGAGAGATGCCAAATGAGGACTCATCTCTGAAGAACCCTGAATGATGAGCTGTAACCATTCGCTGTGGACCGAGGCCAGGCCTCCGTGGTCAGCACGGATTATGAGCACGCCTGGCAAGAAAGAACCACCAAAACAGACTTCATTTGTTGCCCTGTGGACCGGTTCCAGGGAATATTTCTGTCTCTCGAAGAACAAAGCATGGCCTGATAGGCTGAGAATGTAATAATTGGTATAATTAGCCAATAATTCTGCAGGGAAAAAGCTATTAGTGACTACTAGCTAACTCATTTGCATGCTAATGTTTTGAGGGGAAAAAAAGAAAAGCTTCTGAGGCTTATTTGTTTTTTTAGCATTATGTCCGAGTTATTTCTGACTTCGGTTGTTGTTGGAGTACTGTAAAGGAGGTTGTGTTAGGCTGTGTCATCAGAGGATCTTGTGAGGTGGCTGGTAGGACCTTTATGTGGTTCCTGGCACCACAGTTCAAGTGGTCCAGGGTGACCTTCCCCTTGAGGCTCTGCGGAGGACAGAGGGCTGGGCAGAGGGGTAGCCTGGGATTCATAGATGCTCTTATGTGCCCACCTCTCACGATCAACAAGCAACGCAGCTATTTCCATAAACTCGACCAAACACAGAGCAGCAATGACACACTTATTGTAAAAGAAAGTGAAGCAAGTCCCTGGTGTGGGCCTCTCCGAAGCCCTGAAAACAAACTTTGAACATCCCTAAAATGTCAGTCACTACCCCTTCCTGTTAACACTGGCTGCCTGAGAATTCTTTCCTCTTTTGTCATCACGAGGGAAAGAATTCTTTTTTTTTTCTTAAATGTGGTCACACCACGTGGCATGCAGGAGCTTAGCTCCCCGACCAGGGATCAAACCCGGGCCCCCGAAGTGAAAGCACCAAGTCCTAACCACTGGACCGACAGGGAATTCCAAAGACTTCTTCTGTGTTGGCCCAGTAGGAGAGGAGACTGGAGGAAACTACTTTAGGGGGGTTACGGGGTTGGCGGCTTGGGAGATATTCCAGCATCCTGGCAGCAGGTTGGAATGTCACTATTTAGCCCTCAGGAACAGCAGGGAAGTAGTGTTCTTTGGTGCAGCTACATGGGGGTTAGTGGTTTCACAAGGCCTGCGAGAGACCTAACCACCATTTTTAACGTTGGTTCCCTAGGAATATTTTCTTGTAAATTCCAAGTGAATTCACAAGTATCCATTTCAAGAGTAAAAACAGCAGTTGGTAGATTGAGGACAACTTGGATTTGGATGTCTCCCTTGCCCATCCTCTCCTTGGGGAATATTTTCCCAATGTTCCCCAACCCTCCTTTGTAGTTATTTCTCGATCTTGTCTTTTCTGTTACGGTGTTTTAATGATGCTCATTGTTAATCCTATAAACTCCGTGTCCCAAGTTCTCCAGAGAACCAGTTCATCAATAATGATATAAATGCTCTAAAACTACACTTAGAATTTTACTGAAAAGAGGTCCTTTGATAACTACAATGAAAAGCGGTGAGTTGTGTTGGCTTACTACTTCTAAATGTAGGAAAATAAACTGTTATTAATAGCTACACACCATTTCCTATCTTTTCAAGGGCTTTGTTAGTTAGCCTCACAATGGTGCTGCCAGGGAAATACTATTGACACAGAGCAAAGGGGGCGGCAGGCGGGATGCTCTTATGATGGAACAAATGCCACTTCTGTCTCTTGTGCTGCCTCTGTACTTTTCTTGAAGTACTATGTTTAGGATAAATAAATTTTCTTCTATTATCCTACTTAACATTCGTTCAGGCTCTCTCAACCAAACAATTAAGTAAGTGAAATTCCACAATGAGCATTAAACCCAAAACACCACTATTAGTCATTGATACCTAACCACACTTGCTAATTTAAAAATGAGAAGAAAGGAAAGCTCTCCCCTCTTTGCACAGCCCACTGCCATACGCTGTCTCCCAATCCAATCATTTTCCCCTCCGGGAAATGATCTGGACTAAGAACTTGTCCAAAATACGTCCCAGGGCATATATTGAATTTCAACAGAGGCTTTTCTGATGATGAAAAGTTCCATCGATTTTCACACATATATGGATGGATCGGGACTTTTCTAGTGCATTTCTTGCCAGCATCACTGAATTCTTCAAAACAACTGGATTCAAAGATTAGGCACTATTGCCCCCATTTTACAAGTGACCAACCTGCAGCTCAGAGAGTATTATTAAAACAAGGTCACACTTCTAATAAGTGTTTAAGCCCGTTTTCAAATTCCGGCCCGTCTGCTTCCGAACTTTGTCCTGATGATTATAGAATATTGACTCCCAATAGATCGCTCTTCTGACCTACTGTTTTAATTCTGGATGAATATGTTTATGTTATTATTATACAGCTTATGGCAGGCTGTAATTGATTTCACAGTTACTTTGGATTATTTTTGTAATCGTTCTTATTTCTATTAGTTGAAAGACACATGTAATGTGTCATCGCTAGAATATTAATGGAACAACCATTATATTAAGAAAACAAGTTCCCATTAAAATAAACATTATTGGACTTCCCTGGTGACACAGTGGTTAAGAATCCGCCTGCCAATTCAGGGGACACGGGTTTGAGCCCTGGTTCAGGAAGATCTCACATGCCACGGAGCAACTAAGCTCAGCACCACAACTACTGAGCCTGTGCTCTAGAGCCCGCGAGCCACAGCTACTGAAGCCTGTGCACCTACAGCCTGTGCTCCACAACAAGAGAAGCCACCACAGTGAGAAGCCCGCGCACCGCAAAGCGTAGACACCACTCGCCGCAACTAGAGAAAGCCCGTGCGCAGCAACAAACACCCAATGCCGCCAAATTAATTAATTAAAAAATAAAAATAAAATAAACACTATTTTCATCCACAAATTGAATACACGTCACTATTTAAAACAAAAAAATTGGGGTGAAATCCAGATGTCCATTTTTTTTAAAGATAACATATAAACAATAATAAATAAACAGTTTTCCTTTAATGAGTTTTTCTCTCAAGGGAGTGTCTCTAGGGGGATTCTTCTTTGTTTTTTAACCTGAACTTTGAGGTTTGTAATAGTTTTTACAAATTATTCTCATTACTGAATAAGCTTAAATTCTATTTTAAGTGGCTATATTAGGAATGTATAATTGAATTTTTCTTTTACAGTTTTAAAATTTATCAAAAAAATCATTTCCTTCATTAAAACTGACCTCATTAAACTCAAAAGACCCAAGTTCACTGCATGACTCATTTAGGACTTTATATTCAACCATGATGTGAAGAGATCTTTAATTACCTAGACAAAACCTCTTGAGTAACAGAGTGGTGGTTATTAACATCTGGGAGAAAGAGAAAAAAAAAAAAAAAACAGAGGCTCCAATTTAATGGAACAAAGCTCCATCCTCTCAAATGCACTACTGAAACCGAGATATGCAAATGATCTGTTGTGGTGGGAAGCAGGTGGCACTTTCATTTTCTTGTTCATTTTACAGAGGGGGGATGTGATCAGGAGTCTCAAGTCCACAGGTAAATGACAAAGCACAAAAGTCAAGGTATCTCTGAAAGTATTATTTTAAATGTGAACGAAAGCAGAAGCCTGGTGAGATGGATCTTTTCAAAGTTACATCTAGCCTTTGTTTTTAATTTTTGCTTCAAAAAATTAGAGAAAAAAAAAAAAAACTAGAATGAACAGCATATGAATCATGTCTGTTCAATGAAGTCTTCAGCGTCTTATGTGTTTTATTTCATGATTCCTGTGCAGGAATCGTGAGGACCAGAGGATGCTCGGAAATCCCAGAACGGTGTCTCGCCTGGAGTGGGTCCCCAGTACGTATTCTTTAGACGAATGAACTCCTGAGCAATCAGCCAGTGTCCGGAATAGAACACGATGATCTTGGACCTACATGAATTTTGTGGTTTTCAGGGTGATGGGGTGGGGCGTTCACACTGGCCCTCCAATAGCCCCGCCCCAAATGCGAATAGTGCCCCAGTGGAGAAACTTTGAGGGATTCAGGGCTCTTCCCCTACTAAACGCAAATACCTGCCGTGAAGGTACTTAAGCTGGTCAGCACTTTATCTTAGGCCGAATGAATTTTCGAGAACCTTTCCAAGCCTGGCAATTTTTAGCAGAGGATGGATGGGGAGGAAGAGGTGAAGAAAGCGTGAGGGATCCGTGGGGAGGACACCACGGGAGAGGCTGGCAGTAAAAAGACAAACCCCTCACATTCCCTGCGGGGACAGAGCCGGTCACAACACAATTCAAACAGGACCTCGTTACTAGATCAATATTTCCAATTGATAAACCAATTTGTCATCTAAAAGCCACATGGATGCATTAAAACATTGATTTTTCGTCAAGAAGACTTGGAATTTTTGTGGTTGCCCTTTGCTTGGTAAATTGGTTGGTTTTACCAGCCAGGGCTCTACCATGCATTTAAAGCACACTTCGGGGAATACTGAATTTCATTTTAGGCTCTGCTTTCATTTGATGTTCTATATAAGGAAGTGCCTGAAAGTTGCCCCTGTTTCTATTTCTATGTCTCTATCTATCTATCCCTTTTTAAAAATTGGGAGATCATTGTAAATTTAGGTTTGGAGCCTACTTTTTTATTCTCACTAAATACAATGTGAGCATATACTCATGTTAATAAACCACCTTGAAAATCTGATTTTAATAGCTGCATGGTATTCTATTGTATTGCTTTGGCATAATTTATTTAATAAGCCCTTTATTGCTGAATACTTAGATTGTTATCACTTTTTTTTTTTTTGGCCGTGCTGCACCGCTTGTGGCATCTTAGTTCCCAGACCAGGCATTGAATCTGGCCGCTCCACCCCCTCTTCCCCCGCAGTGAGAGCCCGAGTCCTAACCACTGGACCACCAGGGAATTCCCTGTTATCACTTTTTTATTACTATTGTAAACAGTGCTGCAAATAACTCTTGATTATTTCTTTTCTTTTTTGAATTTTATTTTATTTATGTTTTTATACAGCAGGTTCTTACTAGTCATCCATTTTATACACATCAGTGTATACACGTCAATCCCAATCGCCCAATTCATCATGATTATTTCCTAATAATCAATTTCTGGAAATGAAATGATGAGTCAAGAAGCGCCTGGGATTCTAAGTGTACAGCATGCTAGAATCTTGATTTTCCCATCTCCTCCCGTCATGTCCCCATTGAGACACGACACAGACAAGTAATGCACCTAGCTTACACGAGCACACTTGAAAAATTGTTCTACTCTGATTGAGGAGAAAAAGCCCTGAAGAAAAAAATTGAGCAGAAGGAAGGAGAATGTAAATCTGACAATTCACCTTTCCTCTGTGTGTGTGTGTGGTGTGTGTGTTTTGCTTTGTTTTGTATTTGGACCTTATAGGGGGAGGGCTGACCAAATACGAGTTCAGAAAAGATGAAGGGTCTCAGGACTGGGAGTGGGAAGTTAAGAATG
>NW_020185337.1:24702597-24719256 GCF_003031525.2 Neophocaena asiaeorientalis asiaeorientalis | reverse complement strand
TAAAGTATCAGGGAGGATGTGCATAGATTTTATGCAAATACTACACCCTTTTATATAAGGAACTTGGGCATCCTCGGATTCTAGTATTTGCAGCAAGACAGGGCAAATTTGGAAGGACGAACTATATATGCTGTTGGCTGAAAATTTTTACAATTATTTTTCAGCTATATGTGCTTTCTCCTCTTTGAATTATCTGTGCAATTACTTTTCAATTTATTTTATTTAATAATACATTTATATAATTCATGTATATTAATAAATAAAACAATTAACAGGTTGAAAAAATGAATGGTATTTGGTGAAGTGCTGAAATATTACCTTCAAATAAAATACATATAATTTTAGTAAAAACAATTTCAACTACATTTCCATAAATGAAATTAATGTGCTCGTAAGGAAAACTAGGTTTCAGGAACATTCTGGCTGTGAATTGGCAGGTAAACAACTGATGCAATTTCACAGTTCAAGCGCTTACTAGCTATGAAATGAAACTTGTGAATCTCCGGGACCCCACCCGCTTCCTGACAGCATCATCAGAGCTGAATTTCTTGGCTCCTGGTATTTTAAGTTATATTCATATTTCTATTTAAATGTAGTTCTTTGATGCTTTTTAATCATCCGGGAGATGGATTCAAAATGGTACAATTTTCTCCTTTAAATTGTGTGCTTAACTCCTGTCAATGTTAATACATACTGTGGGTGCACATCAAAGGAAAACTATGAATAGGCCATGCCTTGGGAGATGAAATGCTACAGATTTCACAGATACTGTCAGAAGTTGCCTTCTTTCTTTCATATTTCATTAATTCAGCGGAGACCCTCATGTATGCTAAGTATAAATGATCATGTAATTTTTCTGAGGTAAAAATGTGATGTTCTCAGAGAAATCATCTTTTCTGAAGATTCATTAGGCTTTGTTTAAAAGCATAGCTTTGAGAAGCAGTCATATTTTGAAAACATGTCAGTTTCCCATACTCATCATCCTTTTCAATTCTGGAAAACTGAATACTAGGACAAGTTGATTTTAATTAACGTTCTCATCAATCTCTCCAGAGTGCATTGTAATTTCCATTACTTTTAAAGTGCTTCTGGAACCACAGGGGACAACATTCCCCAGTTTAACTACACAGTTACATACAATAAGTGCAGTAAATGTTACTATGGTATTTTTATTTTTATTTTTTTTTAATTTTTTTGGCCACACCGTGTGGGATCTTATTTCCCTGACCAGGTATCGAACCTGCACCCCCTGCAGTGGAAGTGCAGAATCTTAACCACTGGACCGCAAGGGAAATCTGGTATGTTGATTTAAGGAACTCGTTGAAGTTACTCAAAGCTGCTTGGTCAAAAAACTAAGGATTAGGTCCTGTCAATATGCTGCGTTTTATGAACTAGTTAGCTACCTACAAATTTAAGAAAACAAGTGAGGATGAATTATCTTTTTGTGTGGAACGAAGAGGTATGCTTAGAGGAGAGGTTCGATTACAAAAGTTTGTACACTTTTGTTTTTTTTAGAAGGTTATCTCCCTTTTTAATTTATTTTTAATTAATTAATTTATTTTTGGCTGCATTGGGTCTTCATTGCTGCGTGCGGGCTTTCTCTAGTTGCGGCGAGTGGGGGCTACTCTTCGTTGCGGTGCATGGGCTTCTCATTGTGGTGGCTTCTCCCGTCGTGGAGCACGGGCTCTAGGCGCACAGGCTCAGCAGTTGTGGCATACGAGCTCAGTAGGTGTGGATTGAGGGCTCTAGAGCGCAGGCTCAGTAGTTGTGGTGCACGGGCTTAGTTGCTCCACGCCATGTGGGATCTTCCTGGACCAGGGCTCAAACCCGTGTCCCCTGCACTAGCAGGCGGATTCTTAACCACTGCGCCACCAGGGAAGCCCTATGCGCTATTTCTATAGGGGGTGGAGCAATCTTATAGTTTGGATATGTGCGGGGCAAAGCTATCAAATGGATTTTGTGTTACAAAACTTACTCATAGAAACCAGAACAATGCTTGACACCTGAGGTTAAACAGGGTTGAACTCACCCTGCATCTACCTGAAGACAACCTACCACTCATCCTGTCGTATAAGAAATTATATTTTGTTTTTTTAAAAGCATATATTTGAACTTAGACACTTTTTTGGCTGATATCACCTTCCCAATGTGGTCACCACACATCATTGTTCCTGGTTAGGTCAGGTGCCCCCAGATCATGCTGGGCTGTCTTTTCACAGACCCCGGTCACAGACCCTTAGAAATCCTAAACACCAGGAATGGATAAACAAGATGTGGTATATACACACAGTGGAATATTACTCAGCCTTAAAAAAGAATGAAATAATGCCATTTGCGGCAACATGGATGGACCCAGAGATTATCATAGTAAATGAAGTAAGCCAGACAGAGAAAGACAAATATCATATGATATCACTTACATGCAGAATGTAAAAAGATGATACACATAAACTTATTTACAAAGCAGAAATAGACTCACAGACAGAGAAAACAAACTTATGATTACCAAAGGGGAAAGGTCGGGGGGAGGGATAAATTAGGAGTTTGGGACTAACAGATACACACTGCTATATATAAAATAATCTTGTACAGCACAGGGGACTATATTCAATATCTTGTAATAACCTATAAGGGAAAAATCTGAAAAAGAACGGATATATGCACATGTATAACTGAATCACTTTGCTGTACACTTGAAACTAACACAACATTGTAAGTTAACTATACCCCAATATCAAATAAAAATTAAATTAAAAAAAAAGAAAATCCTAAACACTGAAAAAAACCCACAGTGCCTCATCCCCACATGTGATTCTGAACAACAGTAACAATAAAAAAACCACTAATTTATAGGATAGAGTCCAACAAATTCTGATTTTCCTTGTGACACTTTTCTTTCTACTCTCCTGTCTCCCTCCCTCCCTTCCTTCATTTCTCCCTTTCTTTCTCTTGAATTCTTTCAAAATATATATTTTAAAATGTCCCTGCTATGCTGGTGCCCTAAATATGTACTTGTTTAGTCTGTCTATTCTGTTACTCAACACTCCCTAGTAATGGACACACCTCTAAATGTCCTCAGTCTGCTGGAGCCCCTACAAACCACCTCTAGTATAAATGGCAATAATATGTCTAAATGTCTCTGCTCACTCAAAACATGAAGATGCGTCCATTGCCTCTCCTTTAGTCTTCCTTCAAAAGGGAAAAGAAACCAAATGAAATGCATAACCCTGGTTGGAAGCATTGGCAACGGTAAAAAGGTATCTTAGGGGCAATCGAAAGACTTTGAATACAGAGACCAAATTTTAGCTATAATCAAATTAAATTTCTTAGGAATTATACTGGTATTGTGATTTCATAGGAAATGTTCTCATCGATAGGAAGTGTATGCTGAAATATTTAGGGGTTTACTGTCATGATGTTTGTAACTTGCAAATTGCTCAGAAAAAAAAAATGTGTGTGTAACGTGTATATATATATAGAGAGAGAGAGCGAGAGGGAGAGAGAGAGGGAGAGAGAGACAAAGAGCTAGAGATAGAGAGAAAATTCAAAATGTGACAAAAATGTGGTAGGATACGTACTGTTTTTTCAACTTCTCCGTACGGGAGAAACGACATAATCACTCAAACTAGAATGCCAAGAATCAAAAGAAACACAGTTGGTATTATATGGAGCTAGGATTTGGGGTTTTTCCACAGTCTGTAAGATAGTTGGAGGACTATAGCTTTGATTCATTAGATTCAGCAAAGAAATCTAAGCTTTAGAAGATCATTTCAGTAATTTTAGATCATTTAGATAAACGGATTTAAGCACACACACACACATGAAGACCTGAGTTCAGTCAGCCCTAGAAGTCACGGGCCAAATGCCCATTGCTTTCTGAGGAAGTCCAGCCCTTTAAAAGCCAGCTAACTGGTTTCTTTTGATGAATTTCTTCTATGACATCAGCTTTCTAGGAGCTCAGAGACTGCTAGGAATCAATAAAGCAATATTTCTTATTCTCTCCCAATCAATAAAATATAGTTTCTTCCTTTATTCATCCAATTACTAAAAATTTAGTGACGGCCTACTCTGAGCCAGGGCCAGTGTTCTCAGAACACACACAAAATACATGGGCTCTGTCCTCAAGGAGTTCAAGGTCACCTGGAGAGGCAGTTGTATAACACATGATTATAGAATAATGTAAAAAGTATTGTGGGCTTCCCTGGTGGCGCAGTGGTTGAGAGTCCGCCTGCCGACGCAGGGGACGCGGGTTCATGCCCCGGTCTGGGAAGATCCCACGTGCTGCGCAGCGGCTGGGCCCGTGAGCCGTGGCCGCTGAGCCTGCGCGTCTGGAGCCTGTGCTCCACAACGGGAGAGGCCACAACAGTGAGAGGCCCGCGTACCGCAAAAAAAAAAAAAAAAGTATTGTAAGTATGGTACATATAAGCTGCTTTGGGAGCACAGAGTGAGAAGCCCTACAGTACCTGGTGTGTGTGTGGAGGAACGGTGAGGAATCAGGGGACAATGATACAATAATAAACAATGATGGTCACAGCAACAAGAACAATGGTGGTCCTAGACAGGAAAGTCCTAACTACAACAGCTATACTTAAGCAGGGGTAAAGGACGGTGGATTTGGCAGAAGTCAAACAAGTTACTAGTAGGAAAGGTGCCTGGACATACCAATACAAATCTCGGGGAAAATATTTTAACAGGTCTGCCCGGCTGAAACATTTTGCCATGGCCATAAACTCCCTTCCCAGGTGCTTCGCTCATGTTATCTAGCTAATATTGTCTCCGTTTAAATAGGCCCTGAGGCTCATGGGAGGCATGTGAGTTGCCTCTGGACAAGCAGCTGGCATGTAGCAAGACAGAATCTAGGTTAGGACTCGTGCGTCTTGGACGCTTGTTCCATCTTGCTAGGTAGCGTCACCTGCCCACAGACCTTTGCTTAGGAAGGCCTTGAAGAGGAGTAAGAATTTTACAGGTGAACCTTGCAGGGAAGAGACTTCTGGGCGAGAGGTGAATACACGAGGCATTGAGGAATTAAGAGAGTCTGGCAAATCCTTGTAGACCCTATCGTTAGAAATGATTGGAATAGAAGTTATGTGGGTGGAAAGTGGTGGAGGAGAAAACCTGACAGGGCTCTGGAATAAGAAACAAGGGGCTTATATCTTATGGAGTAAGTGTTAGAAAGCCACTGAAGGAAGGGCTCTCAGCTTTGGGACTATACAATCGATTTGCCTTTTTCAAAGATCCTTCTGTGCAAAGGCCCAGGCAGTTTCTAACAGGAGGGGAGCCAGCCAGGGGGAAGAGCCAGGCACTGGCTGGGTACCCACCGAAAGATGGGGCCCGCATTTTGGAGGCAGCTGCAGGGTAAAGGGGGTCCTACCCTTGCCTGCCTTCTCTATACAACTTATGGTCCTTCTTTCAATATGACTAATTGTAATGTCTTTTCATCATTCTCATAAAAAGCATCATGGCAACATGTTCTTTTAAAAAATGTTGAATAGGTACCACTTTTGCAAATGGTGCTAGGAAAGCAATAGATTCCTCTGCTAATTGCGTGGGAATACTCTGAAATTCCCATGCTGCTCCTTCAGAGGCACTGTGTGTGTGTGTGCCTGTGCGTGTGTGTGTGTGTGTGTGCGCGGCGGGGGGAGGAATCGGAGACAGGAGATAAGGCTCGGGGGAAAGAGTGCCCAGACTAGGTCAATGGCAGTAGAGGGGCAGGGAGGATTGCATTGCGATTCAACATAATTTAATGAGTGAGTCGACATTTTTTTTTTTTTTTGGCCACACCATGTGGCTTGTGGGATCTTAGTTCCCCGACCAGGGATAGAACCCACTGCTTAGCAGTGAAAGCATGGAGTCCTAACCACTGGACTGCCAGGGAATTCCCTGATTCAACATAATTTTAAGGATTGAACTCAGGGACTGAAAATCAGAAAGTGAGTCAAAGATGATGCCTGGTTTTGCCTGAGCATCTAGGTGTAAGGTTATGTCATCCTCCAAGATACGGATACACCTGGAGAGAGATTTCAGAGGAAAGATATTGAGTTTGAATTTGAACGTGTCGATTTTGCATATGGGTGCCCAATTTGTTGAAAAGGCCCCTTTCCCCATGGGATTACCTTTGCCCCTTTGTCAAAAATCAGTTGATTTTTGCAGGTCTATTTCCGGTTTTTCTGTTGTGTTCCATTGGTCTATGTGTCTATTCTTCGCCTTGATGAATGTTGTTTTATAGTAAGCCTTAAAACTGGGTAAGGTGAGTCCTTCAACTTTGGTCATTTTTTATCAGAAGTGTTTTGCTTTTCCCTGTGAATTTTGGAATCAGACTGTCAATACCTACATAAAAGTTTGCTGAGATTTTGACTGGCATTGCACGGATTCAATAAAATAAGTGGGGAAACACTGACATCTTAAGATTGAGTCTTCTGATTTATGAACATGGTATTCCTCCCTATTTTACTTAGACATTTTCGATTTCTTGTATCAGAGTTTTTGCAGTTTTCTGCATACAGCTCTGGTATGTAGCCCTAAGTACTTCATTTGTTTTTATTGGCCATGCCTATTCTGAGGTATCTGTGTACATCTTTATGCAGATGTCCTGTGGGCAAGCCTGGAGGTCTGGGGCATTGTCTGGGTTGGAATTCAGGTTTGGTATCATCACATTTGTCATGAATGTCACATTTCCCAGGGACAGAAGAAATAGGGCTGAGGATTAAAAGTCATCTTAATTACTATCAAATGGTTAATTCTGGTTCTTGTTCTAAGTTTAAGAAGTAAACCAAGGAAGATCTGAGAACCCCGCAATGAGGGCTGAACACGTGTGCTTCGGCACCAGAGAGCATGTGTTTAGCTCCTGGCTCGGGGACCTCAAGTCGCAGCTCCACCTAATTGTAAAGCATGTACGGTAACAGTGGCCACCTCATAGGGTCACTGGAAAATTGATTACGACGGTGCATCTGGAGGACACAGAACAGTGCTTGGCATGGCGAGCACTCAATACCTGTCAGCCAGTTATTAGTCACATTAGTGAATTGCCAGGAGCCCATCTGGGGAAATCCCTTGGAAAAAACTTAATGGTCTTTGAGAGTCCTGGCATTGTTCGGTAATGACTATTGATCTTCACAAGAAAAGATGGGATTCACTGCTTGTGTTGATTTTTCTTGCACAATATAGGCCCAGGACTCAGTGTCCCCCTCCCAAGGGTGAACTGCATATGAGAAAGAATATATAGCATCTGAAATTCCCTGTTGAAAAGCTCTTTGTTTAGAAACCACGGCTGCTAGTGCCTTTTGATTCGTGTTTCCAACATTTCCCAAATTAAGCATGAGAGTTGTGACTGGATATTGCCATGGACTCGCAATTTCTTTCTGAAGGAAAACGAGGAAGGTGGTCAAAACTCATATCCTACTTCTTATCCCTCCCTACCACCAGTGGTTGCCTAGCCTTGTTCACAGAGGTTACTGACCCGGTTTAGTCTGTCTCCAGCTTTGCATGAGTTGGCCCAACCCTGGACCCAGAATCCTTCAAAAGAATCCCACTTCTGGAAATCGTGCAGTGACAACTGGATGGTCTGGACATTGTTTGGCACTTTGTTTGACCAGGGGTAGGGGTGGGGAGGAAGAATTGAAACCCTTTCAGAAAGTCTTTATTTTCTCCAATTCCCATTTCATTGTGTTTAAAAGAAAGGTCAAAGGAATATCTTGGCCAGCAAAAGGAATGCACCCTAATATTGACAGGTCCCAGGAAAGAGACTCACAGCGAAATTTGCATCTGACATAGTAGCGTAGACCGCAGATGTTTTACTCACACAAAGAGCTAAACAGGTGCTCTGCTGAGATCTCTGGTAGAATTATTGTCGGGAGAAAACCAATTGGCCTAGGACCCAGGGTCAGTGCTGCTGCTAGTATCTGTTCTGAAAATTCTGCAGTGCTTTTGTGCTCACAAATTGCCATAGATGTTGGTGTGTGTGTGTGTGTGTGTGTTTGTGTGTGTGTGTGTGTTTAAAATCACCATAGAGATAAGTGGGTGGAAGAAATGCTTCAAGTTAAGTTTGCACAGATTCTGCTCGGTTACCAGCTTGTAACCCTGCCGCTAACCTTGGGCGGAGACCATGGAGAGCTCCTGGAGCATCGTTCTTTGGCCCATGATGGGCCAGGTAAGGCACAGATTGATGTGATCTGAAAATCTGTTTAAAATATGCGAATTGCAACTGTCACAAACATACCACTTGGGAATGTAAATTGGTGGAGCCACTATGGAAAACAGTATGGAGGTTCCTTAAAAAAATAATAATCGCAGCAAGGAAGACCCAACACAGCCGAAAATAAATAAATAAAATAAATAAATTTATATATTAAAAAAACTAATAATAGAGCTACCATATGATACTGCAGTCCTACTCCTGGGAATATATCAGGAGAAAACTATAATTCAAAAAGAAACATGCACCCCCAATACTTATAGCAGCACTATTCACAATAGCCAAGGCATGGAAGCAACCTAAATGCCCATCAACAGATGAATGCATAAAGAAGATGTGGTACATATATACAGTGGGATATTACTCAGCCACAAAAAGAATGAAATAATGCCATTTGCAGCAACATGGATGGACCTAGAGATTATCATACTAAGTGAAGTAAGTCAGACAAAGACAAATACCATATGGTATCACTTATATGTGGAATCTAAAATAAGGCACAAATGAACGTATCTATAAAACAGACTCACAGACGTAGAGAATAGACTTGTGGTTGCCAAGGGGGAGGGGGTGGGAGACTTGGAGTTTGGGATTAGCAGATGTAAACTATTATATATAGAATGGATAAACAACAAGGTCCTACTGTATAGCACAAGGAACTATATTCAATATCCTGTGATAAACCATAGTGGAAAAGAATATGTATAACTGAATCACTTTGCTGTACAGCAGAAATTAACACATTGTAAATCAACTACACTTCAATAAAATACATTAAAAAAACATACCACTGTGAATTTTAGTCTGTAATTAAATAGGATCTCTGGTTCATTTAATTTTTGTATACATATTTTTTAGATTTAGTCGTTGGAGTGCTAGGTGCAGATTTACACATGTTCATATTTGGAATCAATAATTCTGACACAAAAATGGGACAATGAAAAAATGGGACAATAACACACAGATTAGTAGATGGCAATCATCCCTTGCTTTTTGAAATGGGCATAAACCTGGCAATAGATTCAATATTTGTAAGAGTCAATTCTGGTTTTTCATTTATTTGATAAAAGCAGAGATGCCATCAGACTTGGGTTTGATGCATCTGAGAAGCAGCTCCTATTCTGTCCTGTGGAGCGCAGACTTTCTTTCTGGAGACAGCAGCCCTGCCTAGCTCTGCCAGCACTCTTAGCCTTGTGAAAATACTGAGCATCCCCAGCTAGGAACCACTGCCCCAGGTAAAACATTATTTACCTTTGAGGCTCTGGGCTACTTGCTATAAGTAATTAAAGTTTATTTACTAAAATAGACTAAATAAAAGAACTATCTCTAAGTTCAAAATTATTGTATGTAAAGTCAATTAGGTCCATATATTTTTAACCTAAAATCTTTCTTTCCTAGAAATTTGAAGGGCCATACAAATATTCTTTGACTAAAGCTATTCCTTTAAGGGGAAGGGAGAGATGAGAAAGAGTATTTACTTTTTAAATTAAAAAAAAATTGTTTTTTGGCTGGACCGCACAGCTTGTACGTGGGGTCTCAGTTCCCCGACCAGGGATTGAACCCAGGCCCTCGGCAGTGAGAGTGCAGAGTCCTAACCACTGGGCCACCAGGGAATTCCTGAATATTACTTTTATAAATCCTGTTTTGAGTCATTGTCATAGTAATCTAGCAAGGAAAATATTTTTAAACTATATTTTACAAAGGTAGAAACTAACGTTCAGAGAGGTTAAGCTCTTTCCTCAAGGTCACAGAGCTCATGTCTATCAGAAAAGGCTTTCAAATTCAAGGTTGTGTGATAGTAGATTCTAAGGTTTTCCCACTATATCATATATTCCACTCTGCCCTTATAAAGCTGCATTTTATTGACTCCACTGGGAAAAAGATGACATTTTTTCCCCCTGCAGCAACGTGATAAAGTTCTGTTAGTCCAATCACTTCTATGCTACCTTCTGTGTCAACAGCCCCGTCCCTGACACACCCAACCAGGTGTGGGTGGAGTACTCTGAGTTTACTCGGTCTTTACCCTGACTTAATTACCTTTGGATTCTTACAGACAGCTACGATGCTACAGGCTCATTCCTCGTAGGTGAGGTAAGCATGAGACGGAACCAAACTCAGTCTTAAATGTCTTACCAGCACTTATCACTGGTCATACTTATAAGTAAAATGTTCATATAAGAAGAACACTGAGGATGGGCAGGGCCGTCGTGATGTGCCTCTCCAGGGCTCGGAAGGTTCTCTTCTGAGCTATAGCTCACCTATTATCTTTACTGCTTCTTGTATCAGATCCCAGCCAATGGTCAGAGTTTTTTTGCTTTTAGTTTTGTCTTGTTTTTTGCCATTTACTGGTGCTTTCCTCTTTCAGGTCTCTAACTTGATATATTCTTCATATTGAAGGTTTCCTCCTTCAACCCCCATAAAGGCAATGTGCTCCCCGCTCCCCCCCCTCCCCACTCCTGACTTCCCTCCTTTAAATTTTTGTGTTGCGAAATAACGCACCTCCTGATAGTTAAAACTAACATACAATGCAACAAAATAGCCTCCTTTTCCAAACGGGCCCTTAGTGCATGTTTCCCACGCCCTTGTTTGCCCTTCACTTCCTTTGCCTAATTTAGATTTGCAAGCTCAACACACAGACTCTCTGTCTTTGTTTATGTACATATGGTGTCTAGCACTAGTCTTAGGTTTAACAAATATTAAATAATCATGACTTCAGAATGATTGTTAGTATTGGTGTTTAAAAAAATCACAGCTGGTCAAGAATACCGCTTCCCCCCACCCCCACAGACCTTGTCTGATTTTGCAGCTCTTATAGCAGACAGCTGTATTATAGCACACTTGCTTTCCCCTTGAATACCACTTGGAGACCAGAGCTGGTGATAATTGTAGCTGCTTTTCTTCATTGGAACACATTTACGAATTCTGCACTGCATACCGGTGTGTTTGTGGATGTAATTTCAGTTGTATGCAACCACCTTAACATAACTGGAGAAACCCAGATACAATTTTATACAATGTTCCATTGTGCATGTTTGAAATGGAAGGTTTTTTTTTCTCTCTGCATAATTAATTTAAGCATTCATGATATCTAGCATGGGCTTTTAAAATCTATGCATTAAACACTCATTGACTGTGTAGTGGCAACTACATTGTTAGGTTTTGAACTGAAGTCCTTAATTTTACCTATTTTCAGGCTTAAAAAAAACAAACAAAAACACCCTGAATCTGCATACTTTACCTAAACCTTTTTAGAGGCCTCCTTAAAATTGGCAGACTGATTTTGCACTACAGTTCCACAGGGCGATTCATAAAAATAAATGCCAAACACTAGGCAACAACAGAAGGAATTGACAGTGGATCAAAAGTTTAACAACGCATTTCCTTTAAGAAATGTCAGCATCAGCTTTCTCACCATCAGGAAATAAAGAAGGCTGTGCTTTCCCACTGGTCCAATAGTTCAAATGCAAACACATCAGCAGAAGAAAGTGGTTATGTCAGGGTGCAGGATGCAATTGTGTAACCGGATAAAACAGTTTTATTTGTTAGCTCGAATATATATTTCTGACTTATATTTTTATTTAATTTTGTGGCCAAGGCAGAACCAAGGTCATAATATTGGTGAATTAGGAAAAAATGGTTTCTTCTTTTAGAATCAAGTCCAAAATATCTACACATCGAGATTTAGCATCGTTCTTACTCATGTGACAACATCCTCAGCTCTGAATTTATTAGGATTCCTATAAAATCAAACCTAAGAGTCTGAGTCTAATTGTGTATTCGATACACTTCATCTAACTTGTTTCATGAGCTCTCTGCTATGTATACACTGTCTCTCCCTGGGCTCTGTAACTGTATTCTCCACCAGGGACTCTGGAATGCTATTTGCAGGTAGATACAATATTTCCTAGTGGAGTGTGCTCTGTTGAAAGCGATACAGTGTCTAAACTATTGCCTTCCACTCTCCTGAGAGTCAAGTAACTGCAAAACAATGTGAATAAAAATTGTCTGGGAGGAGACCGATTCATGGGAGGAACACCTTTACTAGAACTCCACCCCTCTCAGCTCTAAACCTTGCTTTCAGACAGTTGTAACAGCTGGACAAGATGGTAACGAGAGGGATCTCTTGTCTTAGAACAGCGCAGATTGTTCTCAGACAAGAGATCCTAGTGCCCTGGCCATTCTCCTAGATGAGGTGAGTAAATGAGGCAAATGCCTGGCACAGAGTCAGCTCCCACAAGGCCAGGAAACGGAGCACGTTTGTCTTATCCACCATTGGTACTCCAAACATAGAGATCAGTACCTAGTAGACAGCATGCAATAAATATCAATATTTATTGACTGAACAGTGAACGTTCAAGGCGTTTTTTTGAACAAAATGACTATAGATAGATAGATGTAGATGTATCAGTATTACTCTTATGTTGTAGCTGGACCCATAGGAATTAAAAAAAAAAATCTACTCACTTTACAAGATGACTGTAAACACCTAACCTATATAATATATTTAGAGATGTATTAATATTAGGTTTTACTGTTGGAATCATCAAGGCTTTTTGAAGTTACAAGTCGAATGGTATTAAGGCCAGAACTTGAAATGCATTTCTAGACTTAAAACACAGTGTTCTGTCTCTCTATCCCCTAATGACTTTCTAGATAATATGATGGTTGTAGAAACAGAACAAAGAAGCTGTCATCTTTATACGTGCCTTTATGAAGCAGCATAATAAATGGCTTACTTTATGGTTATTGGAGCAGTTTGGTTTAGGCTAACTGGCAAACTGGCAGGTCTATGTCTAATTCTGTCACCCATGGTATACACAGCATACTGCTGGCACTCAAATGTTAATAAAAAAATAACAAATTAAAAAAAAATCTACTCACTTTAAAAGATGACTGTAAACACCTAAGCTATATATTTTATTATATAAAATTTATTATATAAAATATATTATATAAAATATATAAAACAAAGCAATGCATGCCAAGTATCAGGTGTCCTAGATGCCGAATGGCATTATTAACGTACTTACATAAGTAATTATAAGTAGCGGGAAAGTTAACTTTAATTGAAATTAAATGATAGCTTAGAGGTTGACAGCGAGGTAGTCATTTTGTTGGTGGACAAGACATACTATTAGGCCTCACCTGAGGTCACTGGGGCAATTCAGTATCACAGCAGAGCACTCAGAAGAGCGAGCTGGGTTTGCATCTGTAAGTCACAGCTTTCTGGCTGTGCGGCCTGGGTGAGTTGAGTTCTTGCCCATTGCCTAGGCTTTGAGGGGCCCTGCTCCGGCTTCACCCTCCCCATGGGATAAGGAATTCCATGCTTTCTGAACACCTTAGGCCCTGGAACTTACTGCCCTGCCACTTCCAGGCCTGACTGTCCAAGGCTGGAGGAATCGCCAGGGGGCAGCTTTTGTGAGGGGTATGGTGTGCAGGCTAGGGTGTCCTCGCGTGTATGAGCCTTTTTGTAATACGTGATGGAGCAGAGATGGGAAGAAAATGGGGTGTGAGTTTCAGGCCAGAAGCCAGTAGTCACTGCCACACTGTGTTCCAGTTAATTTATAGCTTTAGGCATTTACGATGGGGTCTACATTAGCTTGCCCTGGGCCCTTCCAAACTTCCAGGCAGGCCTGGAACTAGGGCAAGTCACATAACCTATTTTAGTCTTAGTTACCTCATCTGTAAACAGGAATGATAATAACCGTTCCACTAACCTCAGAGGGTTGGGATGATGAGGACGATCTTAAAAATACCCACCGTTTGTTGAGCGCACACCGTGGTTCAAGCGCTTTACAAGTCACCGTCACTTTGCGTGGATTCTCCTGGATCCTCGAAAATCTTCAGGGTATGCCATCTTTATCTGCTTTTAAAAGAAGAGAAAACAGGCTCAGAGAGATTAAGTTTCTCTCCTAGCCTCCCCTTCCCCAACAGAGATAATGTATGTATCAGTTCCATACACATACAAGGTAGCACTATAGTTATTCATTCATTTACATCACGTTGGGGGGTGCAGCAGTGAACAAAAGGAACAAAAAAATCACTGACGTCGGAAGCTTACATTATGGTGGAGGGACACAATAAATAAATCAAGTAGGTAAAATCCGGCGTATGTCAGATGGTGGTAAGCAAAGCAAGGGAGAGAACTAGGGCATGTGGAGATACAGGGAAAGTGACACTTGAATAAAGACATGAAGGAGGCGAGGGAACACCATTCTAGGTTTGGTTTGGTTTGGTTTTCTGGTGGCCTAGGGGAGTGGGTCACTAATTCAGGCGGCAGCGGAACAGCAGAAGGAAAGGCCTTGAGACTGTGGCTTGCTTCCTGTGTTCCAGAAGCAGCATGGAGGCCAGTGTGGCTGGGAAATGAGCAGGGGGTAGAATAGTAGGAGATGAGGTCAGAGAGATAAAGGGGGCAGGGGGTGGGGAGGGAAGGAGAACCAGTTCTATAGGTCATTTAGGCCATGATAAATAAGGACCTTGAAAAAAAAAAAAGTGGTGGGGAGCTGATGGACTTTTTGTTGTTGTTGTTTTTTGTTTTGTTTTGTTTTGTTTTTTTCGGTATGTGGGCCTCTCACTGTTGTGGCCTCTCCCGTTGCGGAGCACAGGCTCCGGACGCACAGGCTCAGTGGCCATGGCTCACGGGCCCAGCCACTCCGCAGCATGTGGGATCTTCCCGGACCCTGCATCGGCAGGCAGACTCCCAACCAGTGCGCCACCAGGGAAGCCCTTTGTTGTTGTTTTTAGCAGAGGAATGACATGAGCTGGAGTGAAAAGACTCACCCCGACTCCCTGGTGCTGGAGGCAAGGGCAGAAAGAGGGAGGCCAGGTAAGTGGTTACTGCAAAGCTCAGGCAAAAGCTGATGCTGGTGTGGACCAAGGTCATGGCCGTTGAGGTGGTGGGTAGAGGTTAGATTCCAGATATGGCACTCTGAAGGTTGAGCTGACAGGTTTACTGAAACCCGGGGTGGGGGGGTTGGTAAGAGAAAGGAAAGAGTCAAGAAAGAAGCCAAGGCTCTTCACCTGGGCAAGGGGTGACAGAGGTAGATGCCATTAGCAGGAATGTGGAAGTCTGTGGCTGGGGCATGTCTGGGGCAGGAGATCTGGAGCCTGGTTTGCGCAGGTGAATTCTGAGATGTCTACCAGGCACCAGATGGAGATGTCAGGTATGTTTTTTCACTTCATTGGATCTGACTTTTCTTCTCTCTCTTCACAGAGCTGTAATGGCACTTATTCAAGGTGGTGGTGGTCTAGGTCATAAAGAATTGGATGCTGGGTTTCAACTAAGGGCTTCGAGAGAAATATGGGGAAGCAGTTGGAGCACAGGGTAACATCAAGGGTCTAGAGAGATAATTTGTAAGATTGTTTCAGGAGGTTCGGCCAGGATGGTCCCATCTCTTGGAAGCCACACAATCTGTTTAATGCCACACAGGTGACTTCGGAACCCTAAAACGTTCGTTCATAACCTATTCCAAGTGTTTACAATAAACTAGATGTCGAAAAAGTTATGTTTGAAAATTTGAAAAGTGTTCAGCGTGGTAGGTCCTCAAAATAGCAATCCTCCTCTGAGTGCGGCCTCCATAGAGACAGCAAAGCACGAACTTGATGCGGGTGGGGAAGGGGAGCCAGATGAAAATCAAGCTCTAGGAGCTTCCCTGGTGGCACAGTGGTTGAGGGTCCGCCTGCCGATGCAGGGGACACGGGTTCGTGCCCCGGTCCGGGAAGATCCCACATGCCGCGGAGCGGCTGGGCCCGTAAGCCATGGCCGCTGAGCCTGCGCGTCCGGAGCCTGTGCTCCGCGACGGGAGAGGCCACAGCAGTGAGAGGCCCGCGTACCCAAAAAAAAAAAAAAAAAAAAAAATCAAGCTCTAGGACCAGGACTCCCTCCAGAGCTGTTCCCGCTGCTTGGCTGGGCTTACACACCTCGACCTGGCTCGCGGGTGGGCGTGTGAGGGGGGAGGACACAGCAGGACTGGTGACATCTTAAAGGGCTCTGTCCTAGTGCCTCTGCACCAAGTGACTCCGGGGTCTGGCCGTTTACCCGGCTCGTGCCAAGCTACATCTGCCAGTGTTTCTGCTTATGTCACATAACTTGCTGTCCGGGTCTCACCTTTAAATCTGGAGTGTTCGCCCGTCTGCGGGTGGTGTTTGGTCTAGGGTTGAACTGGCTCGTTTCCATCTCCCTCCTTTCTTAGTCATTTAAGTGTCTGAAGGTGCCCTGGTGAGCACGGAAGGCAGGAGAGGAACGCTGTCCCTGCAGAAAGTTAAGGATAAGCCAAATAAATCCCTAGAGGACTGATCGTCTCTGGAACGACTCGGAGCCAACCCCTAGGTTCAAAACGACTGCCCAGGGCGGCCCAAGCTGCGGGCCGGGCTTCTGTTCCGGGTCGACGTGCCGCCCCGGCGGCCGAGGCGTGGCGCCAGGGGCAGTCTGGAGGGGCGACGCGACGCTGCAGGTCCCCCGGGACGCG
>NW_020185337.1:24702277-24702567 GCF_003031525.2 Neophocaena asiaeorientalis asiaeorientalis | reverse complement strand
CAGATGGTGTCCTATGTGGATAACAGCTTCCGCCAGGCGGTGATGAAGAACCCGGCCGAGAGGACCCCCCAGGTGAGCCCCGCGTCGGCTGCGCGCTTCCTGCCCACGTCGTTCGCCCCGCGCGCCCGCGCCTCGCGTCAGGTCCCCAGCTTCCAGGGGCTTCGCGTCTCCGCGTCTCCCCTGGCCGTCCTGGCGTTATTTCCCCCTCTCCTGGATCTTCTCCTCCTTTTCGCTGTTCTCCCCGTACCGACCTGCTCCTGCGATTGCCCCGCGGGGCAGGGAGGTCTCTC